>NC_056733.1:206690443-206840443 GCF_019279795.1 Protopterus annectens
TACTATGTGTCTAATGAGGGATGAGTACAGTGGGATAATGACCTCCTTTTTTCTGGATGAAAAGCCCTTGGTGATGAGGATTTCCTGACTGTTGTGGTGCTGTGGTTATTGAAGGTGAGACCACTGTCCACCTGTGTTCCTAAGTCTCATCACACTTTCGGTGTTTAGTGTACTGCCACCTATATGGTAATTCACGGATACATGTTTTTTTCCAAAGGGGATAACTATACCTTCTTGGTATTGAGCTTGAGCCCATGGCTCTGGCACCAAGGATCTGTTTTGTAGAGTATCCACATCATTTTTGGATTCAGTAATGGATCCCAGTTTGCAGAATCCCTTAGTGTTGGCCTGTACTTCAGAGAAGTAGATGCCAAGCAAGAGCAGTCCCAGGACTGACCCCTGAGGTACTCCACTTGTCTGGAGCTGGATTTAGTTTGCTACTTGTGGGTTCTATCAATAAGCCAGTTAGCAACCGATTGTCACGTAGGGATTAATGCCAGCTTAGTAAGTTTATCTATGATGCCAGAGTGGGGATGGTGTCAAAGTGCTTGGCATGGTCTAGATGGGCTGTGTGGACCACCTTACCCTTGTCCATGGCTCTGGAGATCAATCAGGTTCAGGAGACAAGATCGGCCCTTCAGGAACCCAAACTGGATAGGGTCCAGTGTTTGAAGGTTGCCAAAGTCTTTGTTTATAAATTCCATGATAATACGCTCCATGGCCTTGCAGATAAGGCTTGTCAGACTGATGGGACTGTAGTTTCTGGGATTCGAGGTGGATCCTCCCCTTGTGGAGTGGGATAACTGTAGCTCTGCGCCACTCGGTGGGCACGAAACCTTAGGTGAGGCTATGATTAAACATGACATGTAGGTGAGGTGCCAGTTCATATTGTAGTTCATGTAGTACACAGCATGGGATGTCATCTGGTCCCATGGATGCTGTATTCTTAACTTTGGAGAGTGCGTTTTTCCCTGTGTGGCCACGTTTTTTCTCTGTGGCCCGTTTTACTGGAATTTGGCAATCTTTTGGTATCGAGATGGGCCATTTAGGGGGTGAGAGGGGAGTGAAGTTGGCACTGAACCGATCTGCCAGGATATTGGCAGAATCCTTGGGATTTAATGCCGTTCTGTTTTAGCTCAGAGCAGATCTGAGCATTGCCATTTAGATTCTTGACATAGTTATAGAATGCCTTGTGGTTGTCTTTGGAATCTTTGGCAATTTTATTTTCGTAACTAGCTTTGGAGGATGTTATGAGGGATCTGTTTCTTACGGAGGCTGGTTAGGGAGTTCTTTACATCCTGGGATTTTCCTCTTTTCTGCAACAGTTTCTTTTGTTGTAAAGCTTGTTTATGGCAGGGGACCACCAGATTGGCTTCCTTTTTTTGGATGAGAGAATCTTGGTTCTATTTGGGATGGCACGATTCGTGCATGAGTGGATGTGCTCGTGCAGTGCCTTAGTGTAGGATTCAGCAGTTGAACTTTCAGTTCCCGTCTGCCTGGGTGGAATGAAGTTTGTCACTTCTGACTTGAGTAGCATGAAGTTGGCTTTGTAGAAGTTTTTTTTATGGAGCTTTCCTTACTGGGGGGGGGGGTGGTATGTGGATGTTGGGGTGATTAGCTTATGGTCAGACCTGACTAACAAGGGGGTGACCATAGGTGTGGAGCATCGATTTCCCCTGTTGGTAATGACCAGGTCTAGGATATTGGAAGCCCTGGTGGGGCTATGGATTAGTTGACCCAGGGCGTTGGAATTTATGAATTCCAAGAACTGTTGGGCAAAGGTGTTGGTACAGGAGTAGTTTTCCCAGTTAATGGCAGGGTAGTTAAAATCGCCCAGTATTAGGGTGTTTGCTTCTATCTTAATATTTTCCATTATGTTTGGAAAGGTGTAGTGAGAATCTTGGGGTATGGTGGGGGGATCTGTAGCTAGCTACAATTGGGTTGCAGTCTTACCTAGTGTTAGTTGCACCTGGAGAATTTCAGATGCATTGTGTTGGGCAACTAGCCTGGTGGTGTGAATATCGACACTCTTCCACGTTTACTGTTTCGGTCCTGGTTTGGTGGCCGAAAAGTGTGGTAAGAGTTGTAGCCTGGTATTGCAGGGGTGCGCTCTGGAGCCTTGAACCAGGTCTCAGTTACTGCTCAGATATCTATGTTCTTTATTTTTAGGAGTGCCTCGGGAGAGTGCATTTTGAGGTTTAGACTTCAGCATTGAGTAGCATTACCTTCAGATTTTTCATGCTTGTACCGGTTACGTTGGTGGTTTTGTCCTTTGAACTTTTCCAAAAAAAGGCACTATAGGGGTGGCAAGAGCCTTGGCCAGTAACCTGAATCCTGGGGGTGACAGGTGCAGACCATCTCTGTCAAAGCATTGTGGTCTGTCAATCATGTTGTCCCAGGCAGACAGATACTGGATCCCATTTGAATGGCACCAGAAACTTAGCCAGTTGTTGAAGTCAATCATTTTGTCCTTGTATTGTGGTATCATTCTGGGCGAAGGCAGGATGCTACTCGGGGTTAGGGTCATACCTGCCTGGGCCACATGATCCGAGAGCTCTTCCATGTCTCTTCATGTAGTCCACGGAGGTGCATCTCAAGTCATTCATTCCAACATGGACAATGACAGAGTCATATTTGTACTTGAGTGATTTGAGTGCATGCACTATGTGGCGGATCCTGGCACCCGACAGGCAGCTGACTGTAATTTTCTCCTTGTTCAACCTGGTGAGAGACATCAGTGTGCCGGACTATAGAGTCGCCTATGACTAAAGTGTTAGAAACATTGTCTTGCCTTAGGGGCTGTTGCTGGGTGGGTGTTGTGAACTTTGGTTGTGATTGGTGTTTGTTGCGTTTCAGTTTCAGAGGTCCTTGTTGCTTGGGCAGGTTACAGTTAAGGGCCTCTGCATGTGTGTATATAGTTTTGCTATATGTGGGTGTTGGTGGTGTGGGTTTAGAAGGGTTATGTGTTGCTTGAGGTGTAGTGTGGGTGTTTACCTCCTCTAGACTGTCTAGCATAATCTTGGGTGGAGAGCTTTGCTTCCATTTTGGCTATGTAAGTGCATCTCTCACAGGTTGTAGTGTTGGGTGGTAGGAGGAGAGGGTTGTCTGTACATGAGGCAATTGCTGCATTGCCCCAGTATGCCCAGATTCTCCAGGTGGACAGGAGAAATCACCAGAAGCCGGCCCTTGGACATGCCTGGTTTGGTGCTTTTTTTTTGTTTGTTTTGTCGTTTTTGTTTTGTCGTTTTTGTTTTGTCGTTTTTGTTTTGTCGTTTTTGTTTTGTGTGTGTGTGTGTTTGTGTGTGTGTGTTTGTGTGTGTTTGTGTGTGTGTGTGTGTGTGTGTGTGTGTGTGTGTTTGTGTGTGTGTGTGTTTGTGTGTGTGTGTGTGTTTGTGTGTGTGTGTGTGTTTGTGTGTGTGTGTGTTTGTGTGTGTGTTTGTGTGTGTGTGTTTGTGTGTGTGTGTTTGTGTGTGTGTTTGTGTGTGTGTTTGTGTGTGTGTGTTTGTGTGTGTGTTTGTGTGTGTGTGTGTGTGTTTGTGTGTGTGTGTGTTTGTGTGTGTGTGTGTGTGTTTGTGTGTGTGTGTGTGTGTGTGTGTGTGTGTGTTTGTGTGTGTGTGTTTGTGTGTGTGTGTTTGTGTGTGTGTGTGTGTGTGTGTGTGTGTGTGTGTGTGTGTGTGTGTGTGTGTTTGTGTGTGTGTGTGTGTGTGTGTGTGTGTGTGTGTGTTTGTGTGTGTTTGTGTGTGTTTGTGTGTGTGTGTGTGTGTGTGTGTGTTTGTGTGTGTGTGTTTGTGTGTGTGTGTTTGTGTGTGTGTGTTTGTGTGTGTGTGTTTGTGTGTGTGTTTGTGTGTGTGTGTTTGTGTGTGTGTTTGTGTGTGTGTGTTTGTGTGTGTGTGTGTGTGTGTGTGTGTGTGTGTGTGTGTGTGTGTGTGTGTGTGTGTGTGTGTGTGTGTTTTGACTACTATAGGCTGTTTAGTGCCCAATATTAATTTCTCCTTGTTAAAAAGGAGAGTTGAGTGCTTGTATCAGTTTAAGGCTTCCTAGTGCTTTCCTGCAGGTATTAAAATACTAGTCACCGGATGCTTAAAGGTAAGATGAAAGAAAATGCATACTGCAGTGTGCACTAGAGAAGTAGGTAACTTAAGTTTTACCTGCTTAAGTTAAGGTTTAGTGGAGAGTTACTATTTTTAAAACAGCAAGATGGGTTGAAAAGGGTTGTCACTTTTGTGTTCTGGTACGATGGAATACAGTAGGATGTTAAATTTAAATAGTTGAAGGGGAGGCATTTCAAAAATGATTTTGTGATTACTCTCGCAAGCCAGTGAAAGTAGAGAGGAAATGAGATATATGGTCAGATTAACGTAAGAGGCAGGCAACTAGAAAGACAGTGGTATTTAACAAGACAACTGTAACTGGGTGGTATTTAACAAGACAACTGTAACTGGGTGGGAAGGCGGGGAAATAATTCTGCCCAACTCAGAAGAGAGAGCTGTGGTCTTTCGAAGTTTTAATATGCTGTTAAAGCAGAATGCAAGTAAAACACAAGGTAAAGAAAACAAACCGCAGTATTCAAAATATAGAAAGGCAATAAAGTAATACAGAATACAAAAAATAAAAGCAAATTAACCTTTCCTTCACAGAAGTGTAGCAGAGTCTGGATGAGCCTTTCTGGTAAAGCATCATCTATGGGAATAAAAAGGTAGGGTTTCTGGAACAGAAAAGACGGACGGACCAAAATGCACATGTATGAGATGTTAGCATTTGAATGATGAAAAATGAGCACATTTATATTGTCCCCAGGACCATTATTAGTGTTCAGAGGCTATACAATGATTTGGTACACTAAACGGGGGGGGAGTATGTCAATCGCTGCCAACTACCTTGCTCGCCTGTGACATAACTTTTCAGTGCAGTCTCACCCTAAACATCTTGCATGCTGTTGGAGGGAACTCTTGTGGCAGGCAAACCTATGCAGGACTGAGATGGAGACAAATTGAAATTGAGTCGGGGTCTTTGGGAATTGGTCACGTTTTGGAGGGTACCTCTTATCTCTCTGCTTCCACTGTCAACAATCAGTTGGCAAAATTCTACTTCAGGACTAGATGCAAGTAGGCCTAAAAATGGATGCGTCTTTTCCTTGGACTGAAATTTTTCCTTTTATGCTTTTCCACCCTTTCCAATGATAACAAGATGCATTCTTTATATGAATGTTCCCCTCTTCCTTTACACTGATATCCTTGGTCATTCTGGAGATTCCAAGTATCATTTTTGACTCTCTTGTGGAACAAAACCTGACCTCTCACATTGGACAAGGTATGCTTTATACATCCTGACCTCAAACTACTGAAGATGCTTGGATGAATGAGTCTTAATACTTTTAGGCACCTTTTTTTTAAGAACATGCATTAAAGGAGTTAAGAGAATCTTCTGGAAAATCTTACATTAGTAAAGATGAGAATAACACCCTTTCAGGGCTAATCTCTGACCTGTCTTATTTTTCAGCCATTTCAGCATGCCTTCCTGTGTGTTCCTTTCAGTGTAGTCTAATTTTATCGGGCTGTGTTGAGATTCCATCCAAAACTTTGGAATGTGGTCCACTAGAAAGTGAGTTTTTGACCTAGGCTTCCTAGGGTTGGAATAGTCCCTAATCAGTAGGTACTCAGTCCTCGTGTTTCTCTTTGTGTATGTTTGGGCAAGGTTTTAGAAGAGGAGCTAGAATTTACTTTAGCAAGAAGTGCATTTTGCAGTGTTTGCCTTGTCTTTCCCCATACTTGTTTTATTTTGCCCATATTTATTGGAAGAAGCCCCTTTCATCTGGTCCTGGATTTGGGGCTTGTAGGGCCAAGTTGTCTCCTAGGGCTTCCCTGTCAGCTCAGACTGGTTGGCTGTTGTGTTGTGGAATCCTAAGGTAAGGTAAACCTGCACAGTGTTCTGGAATCATAAGGCAAGGTAAACCTGCACTGGTGTCAGGTGTGAGAGCAGTCTCCCGCTTCACTTTTGCTGGGAGCCAAAGTTGAGTTTACATCATTAAGCAGCTTGGATTGCTTCTAACCACCAGACCTGGTCAGTCCACACTACTGTCACCATCTTGGTGTGTGTAGCTTGTGGTTTCCACCATTGCCACTTTCCTTTGGACAGAGCTTTAGGTGTGCAGAGCCTTCTTGAAATCTGCAGGCAGTAACAGAGGGCAGTGGTCATCACTGTATATTGGGGTCTGTGTATAACAATCCCAAGTTTTATATTCGTATGGTCTTCGGATACGTTGTGTCACAAATGGGCAAACTTTGGAACGGCAGCTGAAGAGTAAGAATTAGCTGTAAAAAAAAAAAAAAAAATTATATATATCCTATATACTGATTTCGAAGCCACTTGTTCGATGACTTATACCCACTCTCTCCTGTTGACCTCAACATTCATGTTAGATGATGCTTGTACACTGCAGGGATAGATGATAGAATTCTTGATAGTCTTACTAGCATTATTCTTAGACTCCATACAACCTCAAATTTCATCTCTTTACCTTATTTTTTATTTTCACTTCAAGTCCCTTCACTGTAGCTGGAGAATGCTCTTCAGAAAGTCTAGTTAGAACTCTCTGCCATAACCTTTAAAAGGTTAGCCGGTATTTGTTTTGGTTTTATCTGCTTTGAGAAAGGTAGTCTAATACAAGAAAATACTGTTCGTTGAAAGTTTTTCTTATGATAAAAATTTTTAGTATTTTGTACTTATTAAAATAGTATTTACAGAGCTGATTTTACTTGTTTAAGGTGCACTTTTTTAATTGGTCAAGTCTGCTACCATTGCTGCTTTCTTTTTTTTTTTTTTTCTTCTTCCAGGAGTGGTCTGCCGGAGGTGTTCAAGGCTGCTACTTTGTAATCCTTTCACATATTTTCAACAACTACAAATGGAATTTGTAGTTGAGAGACTGAGAATGATTTACTTATGCATGTCTAAAGTAATGCTGTATACCCCTGCCTTTTGAAAGGTTATGCATTGCAGCGTTTTGTACACTTGAATTCTGCAACCAGTGACCCACGTGGTTTGCGTACTGCTGTTGTATGGCAGTTCATAACAAATATGTATGTAGTGCGGGATTGTCTGAGAAGGTTATTGCAGCAATGAAATACTCAGAGTATTAGTAGTAGGGTCTTTGCTGCAGTACAGATTTTTCTGCCCCATGCTGCTGTTATTGGGATTGGTAGCCTAATGGCGTGTGCTTGTTCATAGTCAAAATTTAGTTGTATTCTCTTTGACATGGATGCGTTTTTCCCATACTTATAGCTGGATGTAGAAAAGCCTTTGCTATCATGCAGGCAGTTTGGGTTTTTTGTATCTTAAGTGTTCTGCAGTATACTCATTGTCCCTTTACCCTGCCACAGGTGCATTTGCTGGTGCACTGTCTGCCTTACTTTGGCCATCAAAATTTAATCAAGGAAAGGAGCGCTTGTGTAGCTTAGGATACTTTAATAAATGGCATGACATTGCAGTTGCCCATGTTCCACTTGGCATTGGCTTGCTGAAAATGTGATCGTGGGCTTGACATATGCCTCCAGGAGATCTCAAAATTGTATATTTTAAATTCTGAAGTGCGCATGTTTACTTTTGCTCAGCATCTCATTAGTGTTTTTTTTCTGTTTGACTGACTTCTTGTTCTTGAATGATGGATTAAGATGCTGGTGTACACCTAACCTAGGAGCATTTTACAAGTAAAGTGGATGGATAGTAGTTTTTATGCTTTAAAGTTTTCACTTCTAGTTCTGCAGCTAAATATTTAGCTAACTGCCTTTCTTTGTCCTTATTCCAGGTCGACCGATGAACATTCAGCTGGTGACTTCACAGATAGACACACAGAGGAGACCTCCGCAAAGGTATGCATTTTTCTAACTTTTTCCTTTTGACACTGTGTAATGTACATTGTGGTGTTCTCTGTTGCAGTAGTCAAAGCACTTCTGCAGCAGCTTCCAGAGCTTTTCATTCTCATCCTTTGTGTTGGGTGGTCAACTTCCCACATGGATGTTGGCATGTGTGTGTGGTATGAGTAATGCTTATCCAAGCAGTCTTTAGGTTATTTCTTGCTAAAGTAACAAAGTTCATGCTGCTGTCTTTACCAGGTGTCATCATTCCAGGCTTTGACATGGCTTCATTTAATACAGAACACCCCCACTGGAGAAGAAAATTCTTAAGCTTTGTGCTTTAAGGACATTTTGTGAACCAAGGCTGGAGTTTCTAAAATAGTAACTGCTTTTTTTGTAGGCAGCAAATCCCACCCATACTTGGTCCATGTTCTGCTTGGAGACTGAGGACACCAATGGAATTGTGCCAGGTTCAGACAGCAAGCTTCAGTCTCCTGTATTTTATGAATCAGAAAAGATTGTGCATCTTGGCCATGCTGTCAGCCAGGTTGTCCAGGCATCCCACTTGGTGATGCAGTTAGTAGGGATCCAATTAGTAAAGGATTCCAGGAGTCGGTGGTCTGAAGTTTACTGTAGGCTCAAAAGCATCATGTCAAATTAGGTGGTTTTGTGACCCCTTACTCTGGTGCCAATTTGGAGCAAGGCCTTTGCCATTGTTTTTCATGAGACCAGCATGCACTGGCAGCACTTGGTCTGGTGAACTCTCTGCAAGCATGTGGTTCCAATGCCTATCTACTGATTTTTGGGGGGGGGGGGGTGAGGTGATGACTTCATTTCTGGTTTGCTGAGTGTGCATGTACTTGACGGCAGTGAATCTTTCACTAGCTCTACCTTCTCGCCTTACCCATAAGTCTTGTCTTTCCTAGTCTCTTAAGATCTTGTAACTTTTTGATCAATTCTACTGCCGTTCCTCTACCTCTCCTTCCCCAGAAGTTTGTCATTAGGATATAAACCTCTTTTCCTTCCATTCCTAGCACTCCACCTTCTAGGCAGGAAAAGTTTCAGTTGATACCGTCAAAATGCCACTTCTCCAGACTAGCTTTAGCTGCTTCAGTGTGCTCCTTCACATTTTTCTGGATCCTTTTACAGATTAAAAATATTAAGGCACGGCTTTTACTTTGTGCTGTTGGTTCCCCTGCATCTCCAGGGCAGCATGAAAGGAAGCCCAGATTCCTGCCCTGGGCCCAGTATTGGGTCAGGGAGTCTCAGGACTTGCACAAGAACCTGTGTAGATTCCTGTTGCATCTTTAGGTATTCTTCTACACTGTCTGCTCTCAATGCTGGTGATCATGTTGAAGCTGCTGATGCTCTGCACCCCCTTGCAGGATCTATATTAAGGGCTAGCAGGTGTTTACTGTGGTCCCAGTGGTTTTTGGGGCCTTTCTATGTCGATAGTGTGATTCCTCTATGCTGGAACCCACCATGGTTGGCTCTGCACTTGGCCTGTGCCGAAACCCCTTGCCCATCATTATGAATTTACAGATATCCATGCAGATGTAATGAGTACTGGCAGCTTCTGCCTTTTTGTTGGTCCATCTAACAAGCTGGAACAGGCACATGCTCATTTGGTTCCTTCCCTACACACTTCTGATCTTGGTGTCAGTAGTTTTGTCTCTTGTGTACCAACAAGACCAATTAGATGTACAAGGCTTCATGGTCTGGGTTGGCTCTCCTTGGCAAAGTACATCAGTTTGAAGGGAACCAAACATTGCTGAGGTAATTCCCCAAAAAGCCATGTTGTCTGGCGACCTAAGCGTATAGGCCACAATGGAGCAAGAGACAACTTTTTCACCTCTTACGGTGTCAACAGCCACCAGATGGGAGGCTCCTGGATGCTCCAACCATTGATTCTCCAGATAACATTCAAGGAAGAAATACTAGGAAAGTGTTAGAGACTTTAGCACCCACCTTTAGGGGTTTAAACTACATGGCGCACATGGTAGTTTGAGAGATCTAGTGGAGAAAATTTTGAGTATGGTTTCTCCATTTTGGTAATGACCCTGAATGCTGTTTAGGCTATTGCAGCTGAGCTACTTATAAAGTTATGTTGACAAGGATATAATGGCTAGCCAGTCGCCAAAAGTTTCTGGCTCCCCTCCACAATCTGCTCGGGCTGCTGTGGCACAAGCTGTGAAGGAAGAAAACAGCAGGTTGGGCACCAGAATTACTCCTGTACTTTTCTGGATGTTCGTGTTACCCTGCTGCAGTCATCACACTTGGGTTATCCTGCTGTCAGGCGGTCCCGCAGTCGGCCAGAATTCCAAAGTCTTGGTCCGGCGTCAGTTGCTGTCACTTCTTCCCTGATGTCAGAGTGCCAGGGGTATATCAGAGGCATCCGCCACTTTCTTCACTGCAGTTCGCAAGTGCCGGTCGGCCGACACCTGAGATTTTCGAATCTAGTTTCAGTCCGAAGTCTTCAAAGCTAAGTACCCCGTTGGGGAACCTTTTCTTGCCTCAGTCCGATGTCAGGAAAAAGTTAATTGCATTTTTTGTGGGAAGCAAATACCTCATAAGGGTTTTCATTCTTTTTGTATACCTTGCCTAGGCCCAGACCACAACGTCCCTGGTTGTCTCTAGGTTCAATGAGCGGAACTATAAAACGTCGCTTTGATTTCGCACGACACTACTTCGGTAGAAAATTTAATTACACTATGCCGTCGGAGCAACCGACTACCGGCGTGCATAAAAAAAAAACGCAAGGATAGGGACAGGCAGCCTAGATCTGAGCCAGACTCAGAGGCCTCGGCTGGCCCGGTCGCCGGTTCTCCGGTTTTCAGTGAGGTGCCTATGCAGCCCCTGGCTACCGCTGAATTGGATCCCCAGGCCGCATCGGATCCCCCAGTAGAGATTTCTAGGCCAACGCAGCCTTTTTCCTTAGGCCCAACCGACGACATCGCAGTAGGGGAAGCCGGTGCTGCAGAAACCCCTTCGGTTTCTGAAGGTGTCTTCAGACAGACTGCCCTCGCCATAAAATCTTATGCTAAGCTTAAGACTCCTCTAAAACCAAAAAAGCCTACACTTCAGTCTCCAGGTCCTATGCCTAAGAAACAGATGCTTAAAATGGCTGAAGATTTGATTTCTTTGATCAGGGGTTCCCAACCCCCCCCCCCCCGACAAAAGGCCTAGACAAGAGGAGGATATGCCTCCTCTGATCAGGTGTCTGTTTCCTCAGGCTCCTCTGAGGAACAGGATTACTCCTTCCCCAATTGAAGATTATGATGCTGAAGACTCGATTCCCTCAGCTTCTACCCCTGAAGACTACTCCTTTGGGGAAACCTTACACACCATGAGGGAAACCTTACAGACAATGAGGGAACATTTCCACTGGGAGGGTCAGGACTATTCTGACTCAAAGAAAAGGCTCCGGGAGTTACTTTTACTTCCCCAGCACAGACCTCTTGCTATGCCCCGTTTTGGACATAGTAGATTGTTTTCTTAGAATCTAGTTTAAATCCAGATTCTCTGCCTCCTGCTCCAGCCAAACCAGATGGGTACTATAGAGTGCCTGACTCTCTCAAATTCCTTTACAAAGCCCCTGCTGCTGATCCAGAGACTATCTCTCAGGGTTCCAAAGGGGCTAAGGCTTCTATGGCTAAAAATCCAGTACCTTCGGAAAGGGACTCCATAGCACTAGACAGGTGGGGGAAGAAGGTTTACACCTCTACTACTTTAGCTATGCGAGCACTAAATTGTCAATTTCACATGTTTAAATACCAGCAGTTCCTTATGTCTCAAAACAAAAGATGGGCACAACAGTCTGAACTCGAGGAAATGCAAGATCTGTTGCATGCAGCTGAACAGGTGGGCAAACATACTTTACAATGTGGTTTTGATGCCTTGGAAGCTTCCTCCAGAGCAGCTGTTACTGGGTCTGTTATACGTAGGAATGCTTGGTTAAAGGAACAATCTCTGCCTGATCACGTTAAAGCAAAGTTACTGGATGCGCCCTTACAGCAGGATGTTTTATTTGGGGTTAAAGCAGAGGACATTTTAAAAGAAAATGGAGGATAAGGCAAAATCTATGCAGACGGTCAAAGATTTCTTACAGGTACAAGCCCCCACGCTTCAGCAGAAATTGGCCAACAAAAAATTGGTCCTTTCCAGCTTCTGAAAGGCCACAGAGGGGTAAATACAGGCGCCCAAGGGGCAGAGGACAAGCAGAAATCCCTTACAAACCTCACCAATGGGGGCACTACAATACAGAAAGGAGGAGAAGACTGGTCGCAAACCACTAGAAGGCAAACACAGTGACTTAAACATCAAACTGCCAAGCAAAACCCTCTTGGCAGCTGCCAAGCAAAACCCTCTTGGCAGCTGCCAAGCAAAACCCTCTTGGCAGCTGCCAAGCAAAACCCTCTTGGCAGCTGCCAAGCAAAACCCTCTTGGCAGCTGCCAAGCAAAACCCTCTTGGCAGCTGCCAAGCAAAACCCTCTTGGCAGCTGCCAAGCAAAACCCTCTTGGCAGCTGCCAAGCAAAACCCTCTTGGCAGCTGCCAAGCAAAACCCTCTTGGCAGCTCCCTTGGGAGGAAAATTAACACTTTTTGCAGACAACTGGCGCATCGTCACAAAGGACAAATGGGTCCTAGACATTATCTCACACGGATACAGATTCCATTTCCACACCTTGCCAAGGATAAAAGGAATGCCAAACCTGCCACAAAATCAATGGGCAGAGGCACAAAAATAAATTACAGCTCTCATGGACATGAAAGCCATCCAACTGGTACCTACACAGGAGCAAGGCCAAAGGATTTTACTCGAGGCTCTTTCTAATCCCCAGAAAGGACAATGCTTGGAGACCCATTCTGGACCTTTCAGTTTTAAACACTTTCTTGCAAGTACCCAAATTCAAGATGCTTACACTACAGCAGCAAGAAAGCTTGGCTAGTAACTTTGGACCTCAAGGAGGCATACCTGCATGTCCCCATTAGACAAAATTGCAGAAGATACCTCCGTTTCATTGCAGGTTCAACCCATTACCAATTCTCTGCACTGCCCTTTGGCTTATCTACTGCGCCCAGGGTCTTCACAAAATGCCTGGCACCAGTAATTGCATACTGCAGACAGAGGGGAATTCAAATATACCCATACCTGGACGACTGTCTCATACAAGCAGAAAGCAAGGACATTCTCTTACACCTGGCTTTTGTAAGGCGACATCTAAGATGTCCTTCAAGAATGCAACTGCAGTCATAACATATGGGTTGTCCTGCCTCAGGCAGCCCTCGGTCGGCCGGATTCCAAAGTCTGGGTCCGGCATCGGCTGGTGTCGCCTCCTCTCCGTCAGAACGGCTGGAGTATAAAGGCATCGGCCGACCCCATCTTCAGTCTTTCTTGCCGCGGTGCCCGAAGCAGAAGCAGTTCGCAAGTGCCGGTCGGTCAGCTCATGTGTTTTCAGTACCGAAGTCATCTAAAAGCCAAGTACCCCGTTGGGGAACTTTTTTTCTTGCCTCAGCCGATGTCAGAACAAATTGAGAAAGTTAATAATTGTTTGTCTTGTGGTAAACAAATACCTCATAAGGACTTCCATTCTCATTGCCTCCCTTGCCTGGGCCCAGACCACGACGTCTCGGCCTGTCCTGCCTGTGCTTGCTTTAATAAGCGCACTCTCAGGTGCCGGGCAGAATTTGCCAAAGAGTTTTTCGGCGAATCTTTCGCTTATATCATGCCGTCGGAACAACAGACAACTCAATCAACCAAAAAACGAAAGGACCGGGACCGACATCCTCAGCCCACGTCTTCCACAGATACTACTCCTAAACCCTCCGCGTGTGCTTCGGTCCTGTCGGAAGCGGTAATTCAACCGCTCCAGGCCGATGACACACCGTTACCACGGCCTTCGGTCTCAGAGTCTACTCCGGTGCCGGATTTTCCTCCAGAAACTGAAGTTCTGGATCTACCTGACACCGTACCGGTGGACAAGGTTACCCTTGCACGTGGGGCAGCTAGGCCTCCTGTATCCATGTCCATCAAAGCCTTTGCACGTGCTAAGGCCGCCAGGCCAAGGCCCATCCTAAACCTGCTGCCCAGGCCCCAACTTCTGATAAACAGATCATGTCTCTGGCTGCAGATCTTATTTCCCTCATCAGGGGGTCTCAGCCTCATCCAGACAGAGGTTCTCGGCCGCCTGCAGAGAAAAGGCCCAGAACTGAGCAGGCAGACAACCTCTCTTCAGATGAAGCCTCGGGGGATTCTGAACATTCTGATACCCAAGAAGAATCCTTCCAGGCCTATGAGGACTCTGATGCTGAGGAATCAATTCCCTCTGCCTCTCCTCCAGAGGATTTTTCTTTCTGTGAAGTCCTACACTCTGAGAGAGCATTTTAAATGGCAGGGTCAGGAATTCTCTGATTCCAGGAAAAGGCTACGTACCTTCCTCAAGCTACCCCAGCACAGACCTTTAGCTATCCCTCCAGTTATGGATGTCCTGGATGATGTCTTCTCCGACTCCAGTGCTAACCCTGATTTTTCTCCCTCCTGCCCCTGTCAAGCCAGACAGATATTATAGGGTCCCTGACTCCCACAAACATCTCTTTAAGGCCCACTCGGTGGATCTAGAAACTATTTCACAGGGCCCCAAGGGAGTGGCTACTTCCACGGCCAAAAATCCACTGCCAGCAGATAGGGAAGCTAGGTCCCTGGAGAGATGGGGTAAAAAAGTTTATACCTCTACCACCCTGACCATGAGGTCACTTAACTGCCTTTTTCATATGTTTCAGTACCAGGATTTTTTACTGGATGACTTACAGAAAAAAACTAGCCTCTCCTGAGCCTATTGATAGAAAGGCATTGCAGGATCTAGTTCATAACACTCGGCAGGTTAATAATCATTTTCTTCAGTGTGTTTATGATGCATTGGAGGCTTCATGTAAAGCAGCTATGACTGGGGCTGTTATACGTAGACATGCTTGGTTAAAAGATCAGCCACTGCTAGACCATGTTAAAGTAAAGTTACTGGATGCACCTCTGGAAAAACAGAAGCTTTTTGGTGCTAATGCACAAGATGTGTTGAAGTCTATTGAGGAAAAAGCTAAATCAGTACAGACAATCAAAAGATTTCCTCCAGGTTCAGCCACCCAGATTCAGCAGGAATTGGCCTTCAAAGAATTGGTCCTTTCCAGACACTGACCTGTTTCAAAGGGGAAAGAACAGGCGTGGCAGAGGTAGAGGGTAATACCGAGGCTCCTACAGGGGCCGCCAATGGCAACCACCAAATCCTAGAAGTGGCGCAGGCAGTACAGCTGCACCACAAGGACAACCGCAATGACTTGACTTTCACACCGCCAACAAAGGCTCAGAGAAGCTCCTTTGGGCGGAAATTTATCGTTATTCTCAAAAAACTGGCATATCTTAACCAAGGACAACTGGATTCTGGATTTAATAGACAAAGGTTACAGATTCCACTTCCGTACTTTACCGGCAAGACAAGGCGACAAGGCATGCCAAACCTGCCACTTCATCAAAGGGCAGAGGCACTCATTCAAGTTTCAAAGCTGTTAAATATAAAAGCAATAGCAAAGGTCCCTCCACAGGAACAAGGCCAGGGATTTTATTCAAGACTGTTCCTTGTTCCAAGAAAGGAAAACAAATGGAGGCCTATACTGGACTTGTCTACTCTACTTATCTCATTGTGCCAAAGATCAAAATGCTGATGTTACAGCAACTCCTTCCCATGCTGGGCAAGGGGTCTTGGCTGGTCACTCTGGACCTCAAGGAGGCATACCTGCATGTCCCAATCAGACAAAGCTGCAGAAGATACCTCAGATTTCTTGCAGGGACAGAGCATTATCAATTCTCAGCATTGCCGTTTGGCTTATCTACTGCGCCCAGAGTGTTCACGAAATGCCTGGCATCAGTAGTGGCACACTGCAGACTCCAGGGGATTCAAGTATACCCCTACCTGGACGACTGCCTCATACAAGCAGACAACAAACAAACCTTGACAGCAAACTTGGACTATGTCATTCAATTACTACAGGCCTTGGGATACACAGTCAACATTCAGAAATCAAGACTTCTGCCATCCCAACAAATTTTCCTAGGAGCCAAACTGGACACAAAAAACACAAATGGCTTATCTCGCAGAGGAAAAACAACAGCAGTTACCAGAGTACTTCAAAGGCCTGGCAAAGCTCACCCAGCTGACTGCAAGGAAAATCCTGCAGGCCCTGGGGTTCATGGCATCTTGCATCCTTCTGATACCTTTGGCAAGACTTCATATGAGAAAGCTGCAATGGTACTTAAAGCTTATGGTCCCAACACAGCCAAAGCCTAGAGGATGTAATCCCACTCATACCATGTCTGCAAAGAGAATTTTTGTGGTGGGCTCAAGCAAGTCAGTTAAACACAGGAATGTCTTTCAACAAACGTCAAGCAGGTCAAATGATTACAACTGATGCCTCAGACCATGGATGGGGGGGCGCACATTGAGGGCAGATGCATTCAAGGTCAATGGACATCAAGAGAAAGACATCTGCACATAAACCAGAAAGAGATGTTGGCAGTGATGCATGCAATCGAGACTTTCGAAAAATCACTTCAACAAGGACATTTGCTAATAAGGACAGACAACACCACTGTTATGTGGTACATAAACAAGCAGGGAGGCACTCATTCTTATCCCCTCTGCAGACTAACAATGATTCTCTGGGAAAAATCCCTAAGCCTGAAGATACATTTACAATCCCAGTTTGTGCCGGGCAAGGACAATGTACTAGCGGACAAGCTGAGCAGAAATTTCTTGGATCCACACGAATGGATGCTGCATCCTCACATTTTCTCACAAATAAGGACATGGGGAAGACCGGACATAGATCTCTTCGCTTCTCACATGAATCACCTGGAAAAATTCTGCACAAGGACCCACCATCCTCTAGCCTGGAAAACGGATGCTCTCTCCTTCAGCTGGAATTCCCTAACAATGCATTCCCTCCTCTACCACTGCTGACCAAGGTGATTCTGAAGATCAAAGCAGAACAACCAACAGGCATTTTGATAGCTCCAGATTGGCCAAAGCAGCACTGGTACCCATTGCTGTTGAGCATCACTCGGACCAAGCTGTGGCCTCTACCCCTATGGCCTCTGCTTCTAACACAACACAATTACAGGACTGTTCATCAAAACCTGAAAACATTGCATCTGACAGCCTGGAGGTTACCATAACTCCTTCAGATATCTCTCTTTCCAAAAAAGTTCAAGAGATCTTACTGGAAGCATGCAGACCTTCCACCAGAAAAACCTATTCAGCCAAGTGGAAGAGATTCACCATCTGGAATGCTAACAGGGGTCAGGATGCAACAGTATTGAGTATCCCTCAGATATTGGAATACTTGGCAGAAATGTTTCATACTGGGCTCTCATATTCTTCCATAAAGATTCATGCCTCAGCAATCTCAGCACAATACAACTGTGATCCACCTGTGTTTTCACATCCTTTGCCAAGACAGTTTCTAAGAGGGATAAAGAACATCAAACCTCCCAGGAAACCACCAGTACCTGCATGGGACCTCAATTTCGTCTTGGAAAAATTAACACTACCTCCCTTTGAACCAGCAGCATCTTCAGAAATTCAATTTCTCTCATGGAAAACTGTTTTCCTATTGGCAATCACATCAGCAAGAAGAGTCTCGGAGATACAGGCACTCATGGCAGTACCTCCCTTTCTCATTTTTCATCAGGATAGAGTCTCTCTAAGAACCAATCCTTCATTCATGCAAAAAGTAGTTTCCAGGGTGTCTCTAAATCAAGCAATTCACCTGCCTACCTTCTTCCCCAACCCTCAAAACAGGGGGGAAGCACTACTGCATACTTTGGACATGCACAGACGACTACGCTACTACTTGGACAGAACTAAAGCCACCAGAAAGTCTGACCAACTGTTTGTAGCCTATGCTGCTGGAGTACAAGGGAAAGCAATCTCCAAACAAACCATTTCCAAATGGATTGGACACTGCATCAGATTCTGCTATTCTTTTCATGGAAAAGGTGTGCCAGCCAATATTAGGCCACACTCCACCAGAGCTATAGCCACATCCACAGCTTTCCTAAGAGGAGTGGCTACAAAGGACATTCTAGAGGCTGCTACATGGAGCTCCGTGCATACATTTACCAAGCACTACAACCTGCCTTTATACTCCAGATCCCGAGCAGGCTTTGCTTCGGCAGTCCTGCAGGGCATTTTAGCTACACCATCACTTTCTTGGTTCCAACCACCCCCAGCTTGGCTTTGGTATTCAACCCATATGTTATGACTGCAGTTGCATTCTTGAAGGACATAGTACAGTTTTGTACCTACCATAAATGTAGATGTCCGATAGATATGCAACTGCAGTAGGATTTTCCCACCCTCCTACCCCTCTGCAACCTTCTTTATGGGTCCACTACCCCTTTTCCTATTGGCTGGGGGTATCTCCTATGGTGTATCTGTTTATTACTGTGGTGCATGTCTGGAATTTTTTTTATCCATTCACCAAATTTAGCCTTCCTAGGAGGGCACCTGGCATCTGGGGCAAGAAACACTGAAGAAGATGGCGTCTGCCGATGCCTTTATACTCCAGCCGTTCTGACGTTGGAGAGGAGGTGACACCAGCCGACGCCGGAACCAGACTTTGGAATCCGGCCGACTGAGGGCTGCCTGAGACAGGACAACCCATATGTTATGACTGCAGTTGCATATCTATCGGACATCTACATTTATGGTAGGTACAAAACTGTACCTTGCCTAGGGTAAACTAACAAATCAAAACTAGTGCCCTCACAAACTATGACATTCCTGGGTGCCAGCTTGAATACAAAGGCCCAGATGGCTTATCTGACACCAGACAAACTACAATTAAGCAATGTGGTACATAAATAAGGGGGCACACACTCCTACCCTCTGTGCAGGCAAGCAATGACCTTGTGGAACAGCACTGGCTTACCAAGTTCAATTACAAGCTCAATTCCTGCCAGGAAAAAAAAAACACATTGGCAGACGACCTAAGCAGAAACATCCATGGATCCCCACGAATGGAAACTGGATCCACAAGTATTCACAATGATAACTCAAAAGTTGGGGCTCCCAGACAGACCTGTTTGCCAGCCCTCAACTGACAGCTAACAAAGTTTTGCACAAGGACGTTTCACCAACAAGCTTGGAAAGTGGATGCACTCTCATTCAGTTGGAAAATGCTAACGGTATATGCCTTTCCTCCACTACCCCTTCTCACAAAGGTGCTACTGAAAGGATGGAGAGACCCCGAATGATACTCATTGCTCCAAATTGGCCATGCCAGCAGTGGTACCCACTATTAAGGAATATGGCCCATGGCCCACCATGGATTCTACCACAAATTACCCACCTGCTCACACAGCAAGACAATCTGATTCTACACAGCCAGCTCAAAACCTTAAACTTGGCTGCATGGCAGATCACCTAGGCAACCAGCCAGCTCCTCCCTCTCAAGCGGTTATGGAAGTTATTCTGGAGGCCAGGAGGCCCAGCACCAGGAAAGCCTACTCAGACAAATGGAAAAGGTTTTACGCCTGGAACCAAGCTAAAGGCCAAAATACCCTTCAGCCTGACATACCTCAGATTCTACGATATCTAACTGAGATGTTACACAAAGGGCTTTCTTTTTCATCTATTAAAATCCACGCCTCCGCTATTTCTGCTCACTACAACACGGATCCTCCCTTATTTTCACATCCACTCTTAAGGCAGTTTCTCAGAGGGGCCAAGAACATTAGGCCTCCCAGAAGAGCACCAATACCTACTTGGGACCTCAATTTTGTTATGGAAAAACTCACGCTACCTCCTTTTGAACCAGTTTTCTCAGCTGACCTAAAATTTATTTCATGGAAGACTGCCCTGCTGCTAGCAATCACTTCAGCTAGAAGACTTTCAGAGCTTCAAGCACTAATGGCAGTAGAGCCTTTCCTCATTTTTCATCAAGACAGGGTTTCTCTATGAACTAACCCCTCTTTTATGCCTAAAGTGGTATCCAGTGTGGCCCTAAATCAAACCATCCATTTACCCACCTTACAAATCCACAGAACAAAGGAGAAAGACTCCTGCATTTCTTGGACTTTCACAGACAGCTACGTTACTACTTGGATAAAACTAAGGTTTTCAGAAAATCTGACCAGCTTCTTGTATCCTATGCTACAGCATCACAAGGAAAGGCTATCTCAAAACAAATAATTTCCAAATGGATAGGACATTGCATACGTTTTTGCTACACCCACCATGGAAAACCAGTTCCTACTACCATAAGGCCCCACTCTACCAGGGCAGCAGCTACATCTACAGCCTTCCTCAGGGAGGTACCAACCAAAGATATTCTGGAAGCTGCAACTTGGAGTTCAGTACACACCTTCACCAAACATTACCACTTACCACTTTACTCTAAGACCAGGGCGGGCTTCGCCTCTGCTGTTTTGCAGGGCCTTCTAGCCCCCTCTAACCCTGTTAGACTCCTCCGCCCATCCTTAGCTTTGGGATTCTACCCGTGTGTGATGACTGCAGCAGGGTAACACTATGAACATAGTGCAGTTTTGTACCTACCATAAATGTAGATGTTCGAGTGTATACCCTGCTGCAGTCCAGGTTGCCCTCCCTCCATCCCCTCTAAAACCAGCTGAACTTATCTCTATTCTATACAATCTCTGTGGTGTATTTGCTTGTGCCTAAGGGTTTTGTTTATCTTTTTTTCAAGATAGCTCTATTATATATATCTGTCTGTCTGCCTACCTATTAGGGGCACCTGACATCTGGGGCAAGAAAAAACTGAAGAAAATGGCGTCGGATGCCTCTGATATACCCCTGGCGCTCTGATGTCGGAAGAAGCGACAGCAGCAGATGCCGGACCAAGACTTTGGAATTCTGGTAGACTGCGGGACCGCCTGACGGCAGGATAACCCAAGTGTGACTGCAGCAGGGTATAAATCTACATTTATGGTAGGTACAAAACTGCACTTTTCACTTGAATGCTTCTTCAGTGCTTCCCAGATCAGCACTGGCTCCAATTTCATGTTGCTGTGCAGAAAACTCCCCATTAGGGAACCCTTCCACACACATTTTAAATGGTCTGTTTTTCCCTAAAGTCTGTACAGAGTCTCTCTAAATAGACTAGTATGTGTGTGCAAACTTTACTGGAAACATTTCATTACACACTTAACAGGGGCCAGTTCTCTGTTTCAGTACACTCTTTTAATGACAAAATATCTTGCTTTTGTACTTTTTGAGTTTAAGTTGGGCTGTTTGAGAGAGTGCGTGTGTTTTGTGACCACTGCTTTCCAGCCGCCTTTTTTACTTACCAGGGGAAAGGTATTCTTTGATATTCATTCAGAAAGTGCATTGTTTGTGCCTTTATTTTTGTGATTATTCGGGCTGTTGAGTGGGAGGATAAGTGTATGTAGTGTTTGTGAATACTTGCCTTAGACACCTAAGCTGCACTTTCCACCGGTCAATCTTTTGCAGGAACTTTAATTCTCTTACCGGCTCTACAATTCCTTTTCCTGCAGCTAAAAAGTAGCTGCTAAGGAGTTCTTCCCTACTCTGCAGGTTCACTCTGTACCTTATCTGCTAATGGGTGACACTGCAGTGGCCATGGCTTGATGTTCTTCGTGTTTCACTGTTGTCAGTCATTACATTTGGGTAATCTGCTGGCAGGTTACCCTCAAGTCGGCCTGAATTCCAAAGTCTTGGGTCTTGCGTCAGTTGCTGTCTCTTCCATGACGTCAGGGGTATAAAACATGCAGGCGACGCCATTTTCTTTAGTCTTTCTTGCTGTGCGGTGCCTACAAGTGCCAGTCAGCTGACTACTGAAATATTCTAGTTTGAGTTTCAGAACTGAAGTCTTCACTAAAGCTAAGTACCCCGTTGGGGAAACTTTTTTTTTTTCTTGCTTTTTACCGATGTCAGAAAAAGTTCATTGTATTACTTGTGGGAAACAAATACCTCATAAGGATTTCCATTTATACTGTTTTTCTTGCCTAAGCCCTGATCACAACGTGCCTGGCTGTCTGTTTTGTGCTAGATTTAACCAGTGCACTATTAAGCGTCGGTATATTTTTGCATCAGAGTATTTTGGAAACTGATTTAACTACCCAGAAATGTCGTCTGATAACAATCGGACTATCAAAGTACCTTAAAAAAAAAAAAAAAAAAAAAAAGGCAAAGTAAAGGACAGAGAGAAAGGCAGTCTAGATCCAAAACGGATGATGAAGCTTCTCCTAAGCCAGTCGCCGGTACTCTGGCGCTTTCGCAGCCCCTGATACCAGCTACTTTCGAGTCGCAGGCCTTTACCGACACCCATGTAGAGTTTGGCATGCTGCAATATACTCAAGGTATTGGACCGACGGATGTATCTCCCTCGGATGGGTCCGGAGCCGCTGAGCAGGCACCGGCTTCTGAGGGTGTATTCAGACCTCAACATTTGTATATCAAACCCACAGCTGCAAAACTAAAGACAAAAGCAACTTCTAAAACTAAAAAAAGACTCATGAGCCCACGTGCACAGGCCTCTATGCCTAAAAAAAAAGGTCAAAACGTCTGAAGACCTTATTACCTTATCAGGGGTACCCATCCCCCTCCTGATAAGAGGCCTAGGCAAGACGCTGATTATGAATCATCAGATCAGGTTTCTATTTCTTCTGATCCGGCATTATCTATATCTCCGTATGAGGATTGTGATGCTGAGGAGTCTATTCCCATCTGCATCTCTTCCTGAGGATTATTCATTTGAAGAAACCTTGCATACTTTCAGGGAGCATTTTCACTGGGAGAGTCTAGACTTCTCTGAGTCAAGAGACAATGATTTCCTTCTCCCTCAGCTCAGGCCCTTAGCCATCCCCCCTGGTGGATGATGCGTTTTCAGAGTCTAGCAGCCATTCCCCCTGGTGGATGATGCGTTTTCAGTCTAGCTTGACCCCTGGCTCCTTATCTCCGGCATCCAGTAAGCCTGACCGATATTACAGGGTCCCTGACTCGCACAAATTTTTATTTAGAAACCCTGCTGCTGACCCTGACCCTATTTCTCAGGGTCCAAAGGGAGTTAAGGCCTCAGCAAAAAATCCCACCCCCCTCTGACAGATTCAAGGGCACTGGACAGGTGGGGGAAAAAATGTTTATACGTCTGCAACTTTGGCAATCAGGGCCTTAAACTGTCAATTTCATATGCTTAAGTAACAACAGCATGTTATGGGATTGCTGAAACAGAAAATGTTTATTTCAGAATGTGCAGAAAATAAAGAATTGCAGGAATTATTGCATGCAGCTGAACAAGTTGGAAAGCATACTTCTCAATGTGGTTTTGATTCCTTAGAGGCCTCTTGCAGGGCCGCAGTTACTGTATCTGATTAGGAGGCATGCCTGGTTAAAGGAACAAAATTTGCCTGATCATGTTGAAGCTAAATTGCTAGATGCACCTTTGCAGCATGATTCTCTGGTATTAAAGCAGAAGAGGTTTTAAAGAAAATGGAAGACCAAGCTAAATCTATGCAAACTGTCTTACAAGTGCAGCCACCAAGATTCAGACACTGGCCTACAAAAAATTGGTCCTTTCCTGTGTCTGAGCTCAAAGGGGCAAATCCCAGACACCTTAAGGGTTCCAAATACCAGGTGCAAGATTCATACAGGTCAAAGCAATGGGGCACTTTCGCCTCCAAATCTGGAAGAGATAAAGCGCAAACCTACAGAAAGCAATCCCAATGACTTCCCTCTGCCTGCACCAATAGGGGGAGAATCAGCACTTTTTCCTCAAAATTGGTAGTTAATAACCCAAGGCAAGTGGGTACTAAACATTGTATCACAGGGATATAGATTCCATGTCCCCACTCTGCCAGTGGCAAATGGTTGGCCAGATCTGCCAAAAAATCAATGGGCAGAGGCATAGAAACAGGTTACGTCCCTCATGGATATGGGGGCCATTCAGACAGTGCCAGAACAGGAAAAAGGACAATGTTTTTACTCGGGACTGTTCTTGGTACCCAGAAAGGACAAGGCCTGGCGGCCAATACTGGATTTATTGATTTTGAACACATACCTGGGCATTCCAAAATTCAAAATGCTGACTCTGCGGCAGCTTCTGCCCATGCTGGACAAGAATGCTTGGCTGGTGACTTTAGACCTAAAAGAGGCATACTTACATGTCCCAATAAGACAGTTGTGCAGAAGATAACTGCTGGCTTAATGCATTGCCAATTCTCTGCACTGCCCTTTGGCTTATCTACTGCACCCAGGGTCTTTACAAAGTGCCTGGCACCAGTAATTGCATTTTGCAGACAGAAGTATACAAATATATCCTTACTTGGACGACTGTCTCATTCAAGCAGAGAACAAGGACACTCTTCACCTGGCGTTTGTGAAAAGGCTTCTAACATGCCTAGGGTACACAAACGAAAAGCAGTCACAACTGGTACTCTCTCAAAAGATAGCCTTCCTGGGTGCAAGCTTTAATACAACTGCCCAGGTGGCTTACCTCACGCCAGACAAGCAAAGGCAACTGACTACTTCAAACTGGCAACAAAAACCCAGACTTCTGCAAGACCAATTCTGCAGGCTCTGGGCTTCATGGCATCCGGCATCCTACTGATTCCATATGCAAGACTGCATATGAGGAAACTTCAGTGGAACCTAAAAAGTTTATGGAGTCAACCTTCTCAGTCTGGAAACAATGAATCTGAAGTAGGATGTATATTTGTCAGCAACCTGTGGGTTACGGATCCGATATCTGATCCGAGCCGGCAACTTGTTTCAACCTAATGGATCCGAGCTCCTAGCTCCTCCCTTCACCCATAATCCCCTGCTGTGTAAGTGTTAGGCTCCCTTATTATTTTTTTCTTTAATTCCCCCTCCCTTCGCTGGTCGTTAGTGTGTTTTGTTTCTTTTGGTGTGTGTGTGTGTGTGTGTGTGTGTGTGTGTGTGTGTGTGTGTGTGTGTGTGTGTGGTTTTTCTTTAAAAAAATGGCTGAGGCCCCAAAAGCCATATTTTCCAAATGTACCGAGTGTGGCCATAAGCTCTCTCCGACTGATGGCCACACTCTGTGCGTTCGGTGCCTTGGGGTTGAACACCTTACCTCAGGCTGTACCATCTGTGCAGCGTTCAACCCCAGGGCACTGAAAGAGCAGAGGTCGAAGCTGGTCCTTGCGGGACTTTTACCCCTGGACTCTGCTTCGGCCTCCGCTACCTCTGCTGCTCCCGTGGCTCCATCACAGCCTGTGGTCGCTGCCAATCCTGCCCCCCTGCCTCCGTCCGGGACTCACTCCCGCTAAAGTGTCGGAGGCCAGGAAGAAACTGAGGGAGAAGCACCACAAGCGGCGGGCCGAGACCTCCGTTTCGGCCCCGCCAGCTAAGCGGACTTCTCCCTCCACTGCTTCTAGGTCTCCTCCTCTGCTCCGATCCCCTTGTTTCTCCCCGGGGCCCGAGGAGGAGGAGACCCGATCTCCGAGGTCATCGAGGTGGCATTCCAGGCCTGCCTCCGTGGCCTCTTCGAGATCTACTTTTAGTTTATCCGATGCAGACTTGGACCGGATGATGCGAAGATTCATCCAGGCCCAGCTGCAGATGGGAGTGCTCTTGCCCCCCCCTCCCCAAGGGGGGGAGCTAGACACCTTTTTTCCCACCCTATTGCTCCTTCTCCGACCCGCTATCCAGGTTCGGAGTGTTTGGAGCCAGGGGTGGGTCGGCACCGACAGTACTTGGTACTTCGGATCCGACCCTGCCCTCGAGCCTGTCAGTTCCGACCTCTCTGATCCGTGGTCCGAGCTTCGGATCTGGGGGATTCAGTGTGCCTTCGGCTCCATCCAGGTCGGAGCCCACTGGCCCCTCGGATCAGACTGTCTCGGCGCAGGCTCAGATCCCTTCATCGGATCCGAGTGGGAGCAGACTTTCGGATCCATTAGAGAGTGGCTCTCCCTCGGCCTTTGATGTTGTGGAGAGGGCTCTCGAGAGCATCCGGACCCCCTGTCCTTGCATCGGCTCCTCCCTGCACTCCCTCTCTGCTGGGCCAGGCTTCCATCACCCGGCCAAAGGGACAGCCTGCTTCAATGTCCCAGATGGTTCCATTGAAACGAGATGTTGCTGGCGAGGCCTCCTCTGACAGCCCCCCCCCGAGGAAGTTCCCCGTAAGCATAAGTGCAAAAGGATGCACGTGGACTTCCCTGAGTCCTTAACAGAGGAAGGGGAAGGCTCCCGAAGATCGCCCCCTGAGGATTTCTCCTTTGGCGACATCATGGAGATGCTGAGGATCAGAGGTGGGTGGTCTGCCCCAAAGTCTTCCTCTGACGAGTCTGTGTTTCTGGAGGCATTCGAGGCAGGCCAGTCTACCTCTTGGGTGTCCACTCCGGCTGACCCCCTGGTGGACCTCGTTACCACCAGGGCGTGGAAGGATCCGGACACCGTGGAGCCAATACCGAAACGTCCAGATAGAATTCTTAGCCCCCCTCAGACCGATCACATTGGAGTAAGGGGCCCCCCGTAGATGCCATGTTGACGGCGGCAGCCACGAAGAGGGAATTGGCTCAGGAGAGCCCCTCAGTCCATCCACCGAGCAGAGAGTCCCATTTGATGGACCGCTTAGGGAAGCGAGTCTTTAGTTCAGCGACCTTCTCGGTAAGGTCTCTGAACTATATGGCACGTCATCGGGATGCAGCGGGATCTTATCAAAGAATACGCTGCATCCCCCCTGAGTCCATGTCTGAGGATGACAAACAATTGTACTCCACCCGAATGGCCACTCTGAGATCAATTTCAAACACCTCTATGCAGCTATTGTCCCACGCCACAGAGGGGAGCCGCTAGGGCTAGCAGAGCAGGCCTAGTCATGAGACGTCAGGCCTGGCTCCGTCATTGCGACTTTTGCGGAGCCCTTTAAAGCGTCCTTCGCAAATGCCCCTTTCGATGGTTCTGCCCTATTTGGCAAAACAGTTCACGAGACACTTGTCCAGAGCGAGAAGGACGGGAAGACGTCTGCCGAAGTCCGCTTCTCTGCTCCCCAGCGGTTCTTTTCGAGGAACCAAAAGGATCAGAAGATGTGGTTCCGAAAATCGCAACATTCCCAACCAGCTCCGGACAACCAGTCCTACCGTGGCAGAGGTGGACAGGGAGGACGCCGCCCCAGGGGTAGAGGGGCTCCGACAAACTTTGGGTCCAGAGAACCTTTCTCTGAGCGGCCCACGCAGCAGCCCTGAGGGGTTGCCCGGCTGCTCCACTCTGGAGGCAGTCGGGGGGCGCTTCTCAGAACACCTAGCGGCATGGGAGTCCATCACAACAGACCACTGGGTGCTTCGCATTATATCCAGAGGGTACAAAATACCACTACTCCATGTCCCCAAATCCAAAAACCTCCCCGATGTACCACCCGATCAGAGGGAGGCCGCAGCTGCAGAAATTCAGCAGCTGCTAAGAAAGAGCCATCCAGCCCGTCCCCCAAGACCAGCTCGGATTAGGGTTCTACTCCAGGTTCTTTTTGGTGCCAAAAAAGACGGGGGACTTGAGACCAATCCTAGACCTTTCCCGCTTGAACCTGTCCAGTAACCAAGGAAAAATTCCGGATAGTCACTCTTCAGTCTATTCTCCCCCTTTTGAGGGAGAACGATTGGATGTGCTCCATAGACCTCAAGGATGCGTACTACCACATATTTTAATGGACAAACGATCCAGGAGGTTCCTTCGCTTCCGGCTGGGGGCCAGTCACTACCAGTTCAGGGTCCTTCCCTTTGGCCTCACCACAGCCCCCAGGGTGTTCACCAAGGTATTAGCAGTGACTGCGGCTCACCTGAGACTCAAGGGAATACCAGTCTTTCCGTAACTGGACGACTGGCTCCTGACCACACCAACAAGGCATCTACTTTGCTCAGCCAGAGACTTCTTTCTCCGTCTAGCCCCACAGTTAGGCATTACTATCAACGTCTGCAAATCTCTACTGGCAGGTCATAGAATTCATAGGTGCCAGAATAGACACCAGAGATTTGCGAGCCTTCCTAACTTCTGAGAGAATCCGGAACTTACAACTTCATGTGCGGGCTATCCTCCAATCGGAGGCTTCACCAGCAGAATTGGTCCTGAGGGCACTAGGCTCCATGGCGGCAGCGATTACACTCCTTCCGTGCACCCGTTTGAACATGCGGGTACTGTAATGGACTCTGCTAGTGCAATGGTCCTTTCTATCCCTTCCTCTCCACCATCCCATTGCTATCAGCAAGGCTTGCAGGAGGGTGCTATGGTGGCTCCAAGCCTCGAACTTCCATACGGGCCGTCCCTTCTGCACCTCTCCCCCTCTCGCCACGGTGACCACGGACGCTTCCCGCCTCAGGTGGGGGGGGCATTATTCAGGCAGGACAGTCCAAGGCACGTGGAACGATAGAGACCTCCCTGCATATCAACGTTCTGGAGATGAGAGCGGTGCTGTTGGCGTTGCAAGCACTTCACGGCCTCCTCCCCACAGGAACGATTGCAATTCAGTCGGACAACATGTCGGTGGTCTGGTACATTAACAAACGGGGGGGGAACCAGATCTTACCCTCTATGCTAGATCTTACCCTCTATGCTGCGAAGCCATGAGAGTGTGGGAATGGGCGATCTCCTCCAACCGCTTTCTGATTGCAACGCACATTCTGGGGAGGACCAACATCCTAGCGGACAAGCTCAGCCGCACCCTTCTTACCCCATACGAGTGGTCTCTCAATCCACTAGTAGCGGAGCAGATATTCGCAACATGGGGGCAACCCTGCAGCGATCTTTTTGCATCTCCATCAAACACCAAATGCGGCAATTTCTTCGCTCTAATCCCCCCTCCAGGGGAAACTCCAAGAGACGCTCTGGTGCATGCTTGGCCACCCGGTCTACTCTCTGCCTATCCTCCTCTACCACTAATGATACAACTCTTACAGAAAGCCTCACGGGAGCAAGATGATCCTCACTGCCCCATTCTGGCCTCGGCAAATTTGGTTCCCTTACCTGTGGTCTCACCTTGTGAATCACCCTTGGATTCTAGATCCCACTCCGGATCTCATCTCCCATCCGTCGAACTTACCAACTCCATACTTGGACAATCTGAAGCAGACAGCTTGGTTGCTCCAGTTCCACTCCCTAGTTAGGGCTCCCGGTATCTCTTCAACAGTCAAAGCCATCCTCGTGGCAGCGCATAAGCCCTCCACCAGGAAAGTGTACCACAGTAAATGGAAACGTTTTTCCATCTGGGCGGAGCATCACGATCTAAATCCCTTAACGGCTCCTCTTCTATCCATATTAGACTTCCTAACTGAACTCTTTCAGGAAGGCGCTAGTTGTTCAACTGTCAAAGTGCAATTGGCAGCCATATCACATTACCATGTGGGACATGATACAGGGCCTTTGTCGGCCAAGTTGTGTAAAACCTTTCTCAAGGGCACCTTTTACTTGGATCCCCTGTAAAGGAAGCAGTGCCCCGCTTCCTTTACAGGAAGGAATAAGGGAGAGTACAAGTTGCACTCATTACATGTTCATAGGCAGCTTCGCTTTTGTACTCGTAGGACAGCTGGCCATAGACAATCTGACCAGCTATTCATTTCCTTTGCCAAATTTAACTTGGGGAAAGCTATCTCTAAATTATCTTTATCTCGCTGGATTTCTCAATGTATCCTACTGGCGTATCAAGCCTCTGGTAGACCAGCACCAGAAGGAGCTCGTGCTCATTCCACCCGCTCCATTTCTACCTCTGCGGCCTTCAAGTCTAGTGTTCCATTGGATAATATTTGTTCTGCAGCCACTTGGCTTCATCTCATACCTTTATTAACCACTACAAACTAGACGTGCTTTCTAGAGGGAGAGCATCCTTTAGCTCTGCGGTGCTTCGTAATATCCTTCCATGATGGCCACCCAAGGTGCTGGGGACTCTGTCCCACAGGTTGCTGACAAATGAACATCCTACTTCAGATTTAGAAGTTATGTACTCACCATAACGTTCCATCTGAGTAGGTAGTTCATTTGTCTGCAGCCCCCCCCCTCCTTCCCCCTGGCCTTCTTCGGATCTACTGGTAGTTAGATATAATTTTGTTGGATATATATTGAGGGGCAAACTCGATCTGAGGTCATGGAGGGTTAGCAGGGGATTATGGGTGAAGGGAGGAGCTAGGAGCCCGGATCCATTAGCTTGAAACGAGTTGCCGGCTCTGATCCAATATCGGATCCGTAACCCACAGGTTGCAGACAAATTAACTACCTACTCAGATGGAACGTTATGGTGAGTACATAACTTCTAATTCCTCTCATTCTACGCCTGCAACAGGAGTTTCTGTGGTGAACAAAAGCAGGTCACCAAAACATGCGACGGCCATTCACTCTACCCCTCCCAGCCAAACCATAACAGATGCATCAGATTATGCCTGGGGGCCCACATGGCAAGAAGATGCATTCAGGGCATATGGTCACAAAGACAAATGCATCTACATGTCAACCAGAAAGGGATGCTAGCCGTTCAAAATGTCCCAACAGCCTTCAAGGACTTCATCTAGGACAACTACTGATAGACGGACAACACCACAGTCATGTGGTATATAAACAAGCAAGGGGGCACACACTCATACCCCCCTTTGCAGATTAGCCATGGCACTGTGGGACACAGCTTTGACCTATCAAATACATCTTCAAGCTCAATTCCTGCCAGGAAAACAGCACACTCTGGCAGACTAAGCAGAAACCTTATGGATCCTCACGAGTGGAAACTAAATCCACAGGTCTTCAGCATGATAGAGAAATGGGGGAGCCAAGACCTAGATCTGTTTGCTCTCCTCAAAGTTATCAATTGAAAAGATTCTGCACAAGGACTTATCACAGACAAGCATGGAAAGCGGGCGCTCTATCCTTCAGTTGGAAAAGCCTATCGGTTTACGCCTTTCCTCCTCTGCCTCTTCTCCCCAAGGTGGTCCTAAAAGTCAGACAAGAGAAACCATAATTGCCCCGGACTGGCCCCACCAATACTGGTACCCAATCCCAAGAAGCTCATCTCAATACCCATCTTGGACCTTGCCTCAAAGACAACAACTACTGTCCCAGCAAAACAATCAGATCCTGCACAATCAACTACAGACTCTGAACCTGGCAGCATGGCTGATCGTGTAGTCATACAAACACCTCTCAGGAAAGCTGTGATGGATGTAATTTTGGATGCCAGAAGGCCTAGTGCTAGAAAATCTTATGCTGACAAAAAGATTCTGTGCTTGGAATCGAGCACAAGGAACTAATACAGCAGAACCAAATATTCCTCAGATATTGCAATACTTACTGAAATGCTTGACAAAGGCCTATCTTTCTCATCAATTAAAATCCATGCCTCTGCCATTTCGGCTCATTACAATACAGAGCCACCAATCTTTTCTCATACTTTACTAAAGCAGTGTCTTAGAGGAGCCAAAAATTTAAGGTCTCCTGGAAGATCACCATTGCCTGCATGGGACCTCAGTTATGTGTTGGGAAAAGCTTGCCCTGCCTCAATTTGAACCAGCTGCTACCGCTGATATAAAGTTATCGTGGACGGCAGCTCTGCTATTAGCAATTACTTCAGCAAGAAGATTTTCAGAGCTACAGGCCCTCATGGCTGTAGAGCCTTTGTCATATTTTACCCAGACAGGGTATCTGAGGACAAATCCTACTTTTATGCCTAAGGTGGTTTCCAGTGTGGCTCTTAACCAAACAATTCATCTGCCAACCTTTTATCCAAGTCTGCAGAACAAGGGGGAGAGAATTCTGCATTCCTTGGAAGTACACAGACCGCTAAGATTCTACTTAAGCAGGACTCAAGCTCTAAGAAAAACTGAGCAATTACTAGTGACATATGCTACAGGATCAGAAGGCAAGGCTGTTTCAAAGCAGACAATTTCAAAGTGGATAAGCCACTGCTTCTGTTTCTGCTACTTACCTGGTAAACCTGTGCCCAAGGGCATTAGGTCTCATTCCACCAGAGCTGCAGCTACTTCAGCAGCTTTTCTAAAGGGAGTACCAACCAAAGACATTCTAGAGGCTGCTACTTGGAGTTCTGTTCACACCTGTACAAAGCATTATAAATCCAGGTAGGCTTTGCCACTGCAGTTCTGCAGGGCCTTATAGCCGCCGCTCCTAATGCTGTTTAGCTCCAGCCTCCCAACCATGGCTTTGGGATTCTACCCAAATGTAATGACTGCAATAGTGAAACACGAAGAATATAGTTGTGTACACTTACCATACATGTAGATGGTCGAGTGTATTCACTGTTGCAGTCCAGATTACCCTCCCGCCATCCCTCTCTCATTCTGGAGTTTCTTTCCTTCTCTATCTTCTACAACCTATGTACGACCTGACGTCATGGAAGAGGAGACTGCAACTGACGCAGGACCCAAGACTTTGGAATTCAGGCCAACTGAGGGCAACCTGCCAGCAGATTACCCAAATGTAATGACCAACAGTGAATACACATTTATGATAAGTGTACACTGTACTTTCCTCAGACCACTTGCTGTTTTTGATGGGACTTTCTGCAGCCACCAGGGGTTAGTGTCCTCTACAGCTGTTCATTGTCTATTCTGGGCATGAGTCTCCCTTGCTCTTTTCTATCTTCTGCTTAACCTGTTATAGCACCGCAAGCAAAATCTGATGCATCTTTTGTACCAGTGGGAGTGAAAGTGCAAGGTCTTTCGAACGAAACCTACAGACCGAAGCCCAGAAATGTAAACTAAATGCTAGCTCTAATCTGTAGTATAGACTCTTCCATCTGTGAAACCTGGGACCTCCTGATTCTACACTGCACAGTAGTGTACATAAATTGGGGGGGGCAACAGGTTTTAGTCTCTATGCAGACCGACTGTGGTAGCTTTACAGATCTCACTGAAGCATTGTTTAACCTTTCCAACATTCCTTTAAAGCAAAATATTGTGGCAGAGAAACTGAACAGAACCAGGACAGACCCTCAAATTGTGTTTTGAGGATTTTATCAAGCTGTGGGGAATGCCTCAACTAGATCTGTTCACCTCCTTTCAAAAGAAATTCTGCACCAGGACTCGGACGGGGACTGTTCCTTGATGCCTTTTCACGATTTCCACTGATTTTTTTTTTTTTTTTTTTTTTTTTTTTTTTTTTTTTTTTTTAGGTCATTCTGAAGATTTAGGGAGAGACCATAAAACATTTTGGTGGTTCCCTTGTGGCATAGACAACAATGGTTTTCCCTTGTGGAATTCGCCATGGGCATTTGCCACAAGCTTAATCATAGATTGAATCTAGTCATACAAGGCAAGGGAATTTTGATGCATCCAGGCAGACAGTTTTCAGATTGGGGTGATTCGGTTTTGAGGTCTTTATCTTTCAGTTACTTTGTTTTTGACATTGGGTACTGAAGGCGGCAAAACATGCTACTAGGAAATCTTATGTTAGTAAGTTGGAAGAGATTTTCTAGTTGGTGCTACATTAATAACCAGAGCCCAATCACGGATTATGTACTACTGGTTCTTAAAATATTTTGTTGCTCTTTTCTAGCCTTTCGTATTCTGTTTGAATTCATCTTGTAGGCATTTTGATATGTCTACCCATGGATCCTCCCCTTCTGTCTTTGTCCGGAAGTTCTTGAAAGTAATTTTACATGTTAAGACAGTCTAGGAAACGGGTGCTGCTTACTTGGGATCTTAACATTGTGCTGAATAGGGTAACTTAGTATCTGAAGTAGTTCACTTCATTCATTCTGCACATATGGGTATACGGATCAGATTCAGATCTGAGCTGGGAAAAACATTTCGAGCATCAGCTCCAAGCTCTTCCCCTACCTATATTACCTCACTTCCTCCTATCTAGCCCCAGATCTCGTTTGCTGCTCTGAGTCAGCATTGTGGGGTCTGAGCTCTTAGCTGTTAAGGTTTTTTGGTATTTTTTGCTATTTGTCGAGTGAATTCCTTCCCTTCGTTTCGTCGTCGTGAGTTTGTTTGTATTCTCTAGTGGTAGTTTTGTGTTCTGGTTCCCGCCTAGGCCCATCCCGGTTTACTGTGCGCGTGGTCCGTTTAGGGCTTTTTTCTGTCATTGTTATGGCTGAACAGGCTATGGTTCTGTTCAAAAAGTACACAGTGTGGTCATAAGCTTTCTCCAGCCGATGGCCACTCTGTGCCCTATGTTTAGGGGACGCCCATCTGTCAGTATCCTGTGACATTTGTTTGGGGTTTAACCCAAGGGCGTTTAAGGATTGTCGGGCTAAGCTTGTGGCCATAGGCTTGCCACCTGTTTCTACCCTGGAGTCTGCCTTGGTTTCCTCTCCAGCCAGTGATTCTGTGCAGGCAGGGACTCAACCTCCCGCCAGACCTGCTTCTTCGGAGTCGTCCCAGAGGTAGGGACAAAAGGGAGAGAGAGAGGCCCAGGAAAAGGTCTCCGGACAGGGAGTCTCTTTTCCAGTCCCTCTGCTGAGATATCTAGGTCTTGTTCTTCTCTGCTCTCCCCTTTTCTCGCCGGAGCTGACTGAGCCGAGGCACTCCCCTCTTTTCCGACCCAGACCAGAGTCTGTCGCTTCCTCCAGATTGGCTCAGAGTGTATCCAAACTTGATATGGACAGGCTGATGAGGTTCATCCAGAACCAGATTCAGATGGGGGTCTTACCAGGACCATCTCCCATTGGTGAGGGTTCTTCTGCTACTATGTTGCACCCTATTGCTCCTTCCCCGATCCGATGCTTAGGGGATTTCAGGTCCGAGACCTTTCTCAGCCGTGGGGTTGGCGCTGATTTTAGTTTCCTCGACGCCGGCAGTCAACTTGCGTTCCTCTAATCAGATCTCTGGTCCAGGGGACTGTCTGATCTGTGATCGGGGAGTTGGACCCGAGAGTCGGGATCTCACCCTCTGCTCCCGCACTACCCTACAGTCGGCTCTGGTTCCGGCTTCAGTGCCTGGAAGAGCCACTTCCCTACGTTCTATGGAGGTGTGCTCTCCATCGGCATTCAGGGCAGTGGAAAGGGTCCTCTCCCAGGCATTGAGACCACAGCTCACATCCTCTGATCTGGCCCAGACCCCCCTGATTTTGGATTCTGCTCCCATTGCCCTGTTTCAAGGACAGCCTGTGCCAAGGCAGCCCCAGGCTGTTCCCTCAGGGATTCCCCGGAGGCTTACGAATCCTCTCCAGAGAGTCACACTGGAGAGGAACATCGTAAGTGTAAGTGCAAGAGGATGCACTTCCCTGAGTCCATTACCACTGCTACGGATTAGGATGGAGAGGGTTCTCCCAGATCACCTCCCGATGTCCTGTTTGGAGACATTATGGAGATCCTCTGCCAAAGAGGAGGTTGGTCAGCTCCCAAACCTTCTGCGGATGAGTCCTTATTCCTGGATGCCTTGGGTGCGGGCCCATCTACTTCCTGGGTCTCCCCACCAGTTGACCCCTTTGGTGGACCTCATCACCACTAGAGCATGGAAGGATCCTGACACTGCAGAGCCTATCCGCAAAAGGCCAGACAAAATTCTTTCTCCACCATCGGACAGGCAGGCATGTTCCAAGGGAGCCCCAGTAGACACTTTGGTGGTTGCAGCTGCCACAAAGAAGGAACTAGCACAGGAGAGTTCTTCGGTTCATCCACCGGACAGAAGCCAGGTCGATGGATCGTTTTGGGAAGCGCATGTACTCGTCAGTGGCGTTTTCTATTCGTGCGCTGAATTACTTGGCACAGTCATTCGACTGCAGCGCGACCTTATATCTGAGCTAACTGAGTCGCCCCCGGAATCTGTCGCAGCAGGACAAGCAGTCCTTTACTGCCAAGAAGACTGTGCTGAAATCTGTGACTAATACCTCTATGCGTCTCCTCTCTCATGCCACGGAGGGTGCCGCTAGAGCTGCAGGTACAGGCATTGCTCTGAGGCGACATGTCTGGATCAGGCTGTGTCAATTTGCGGACCCCTTTAAGGTGTCTTTTCATAAACGCCCCATTCGATGGATCATCCCTCTTTGGGAAGACCGTACGTGATGCGCTAACCCAGGGTGAGAAGGACGGAAAGACTTTGTCGGCCGGCAGAATCCGCTTCTCTAACCCCCAGAGGTCCTATTCCAGGAACCAAAAGGGGCAAAAGATGTGGTTCTGGAAGTCTGTCCTTTCCTGACACTCTGGAGTATTCGTCCCCCAGAGGCCGAGGGGGACAAGACCGCCACCCCAGGGGCAGAGGGGGTCCCAGAAACTTTGGATGTAGGGAACCCTTTTCCGACAGACCCGCTCAGCAATCCTGAGGGATTGCCCGGCTGCTCTCTTCTGCATCCAGCGGCATGGGAGTCCATTACTGCAGACCGCTGTGTGTTAAGCATCATATCCAGCGGATATTCTATCCCCTTCATTTCACATCCCATATCTCAAGCTCGCCTTCCAGATGTCCCACCCGCTCACAGGGACACTGCAGCTTTAGAGGTTTCGAACTTCGTTACAAAAACGAGCCATCGAGCCGGTCCCCCCCAGATCAATCCGTATCTGGCATCTACTCCAGGTTCTTTAGTGCCAAAGAAGATGGGGGACCTCAGGCCCATTCTGGACCTGTCTATTCTCAACCTGTCGGTAGAGAAACAAATTCCGGACTGTCACTCTACAGTCCATTCTACCATTTCTGAGAGAATGTGACTGGATGTGCTAGTTAGACCTCCAGGACACTTACTATCACATCAAGGTCCACAGGAGGTTTCTTCACTTCCAGCTAGGGGCCAGTCACTTTCAGTTCAGAGCCCTACCCTTTGGTCTCACCACAGCCCCCAGGGTGTTCACCAAGGTTATGGCGGTTGTAGCGGCTCACCTGAGACTTCAGGGCGTTCAGGTATTCCCCTACCTAGACGACTGGCTCTTTGCTGCATCTACCAAGCGTCTCCTGTATCGTGCCCTACACCACTACCTTGGTCTGGCTGTCAGGCATCTCTATCAACCTCAAGTCCCACCTGACTCCGGTTCAGATCATAGACTTCATCAGGGCTCTGTTGGATTCGATTTCAGTCAAAGATTTTCCTCACTCAGGAAAGGATAACTAATCTTGGACTCCATGTTTCCGTGATCGTGGATCACGAGGTCGTCACAGCAGCCAATGTTCTCGGGGCCCTGGGTTCCATGGCAGCAGCAATCTCTATACTCCCTCTTGCACATCTTCACATGAGTCCTTCGGTGGACTCTGGCAGTCCAATGGTCCTGGCTAGGCCTTCGGATGAGTTTCCACATGTATCAATCGGGCATGCAGAATGGCACTCCTGTGGTGGCTTCACTCTGCAGACATTTGTGGGTGCAGCTTTCTAGCCCTTCAGGCTCAAGTCACGGTGACCACTGACTCTTCCCAGCTCGAATGGGGTGCACTTCCTGGGAAGAACAGTCCAAGGCACATGGTCCCCTCCAGAGACCAAGCCACACCAACGTCCTGGAAATGAGGGTAGTTTTGTTGGCATGGAGAGCCTTCCACCCGGTCCTACCTCGGGGGACGTTAGCCATTCAGACAAGCATGTCTGTAGTCTGGTATATAAACAAACAGGGAGTGACCCAATCCTACCCCCTTTGTTGCGAGGCCATGAGAGTTTGGGAGTGGGCCATATCCACCAGCTGGTTTCTCGTAGCAACGCATATCCCAGGACGCTCCCAACATTCTGGCGGACAGTCTCAGCAGGGCTATCCTTCCCTATGAGTGGTCCCTGAAACAATCAGTGGCGGAGAAGATCTTCCGTGTTTGCGGTCAACCTTGCAATCTCCTCGCATCTCCTTCCAACGCGAAGTGCAGCAAAGTCTTTGCTCTGACCCCCCCCCCCCCCCCCGGGGGATGTCCCCAGGGACGCTCTAGTCCAGGCTTGGCCTCCCGGGCTACTGTATGCTTATCCCCCGTTCTCTGATTCCGAAGTTCCTTCAGAGAGCTTGCCGGCTGCAGTGCAAAGTCATTCTCATAGCTCCCTTCTGGCCGCGTCGTGTGGTTTCCCTTCTATGGTCTCGCCTGTTGGCTCCTCCATGGGCTCTAGATCCATGTCCGGATCTAATTTCTCACCCGTCGGGCTTGTCCCTGCCCAACCTGGACAGTCTTAAGCTGACTGCTTAGCTGCTCCAGTTCCCATGATCATCAGGACTCCTGGACTTTAGTCTCCTGTCAAGAACATTCTGGTAGCTTCTCTTAAGGCATCCACTAGGAAACTGTACAATAGCAAGTGGAAACCTTTTTGCGTTAAGGCCTCTGTGCAATCGGAACCAGTTTACTGCCCCTGTTCCGGTCATTTTTTTTGCAGATCTTTTTTCGGTCAGGCTCTAGTGCTTCCACCATCAAGGTTCAACTGGCGGCCATCTCTAATTTTTATGTGGGTGAAAAGAAGGTTGCTCTGGCTTCGGCCAAACTCTAAAGCCTTCCTGAAGTGCACTTTTTTATTGTGACCTCCAGTTAAAGAAACAGTGCCCCCTTGGGATTTGACTTTAGTCCTTCAGGCCTTGACCTCTCCCCTTTTCGAGCCAGCCGGTTCAGTTCCGATAGTTCTTGTCATGGAAGACAGCATTGTTAGTCGCCATCACTTCGGGTAAGAGAGTTTGTGTTGCAGGCATTATCCTCCTTGCCCCCCATTTGTTTTTTCGCATGAACCCTTCTTTTCTTTCCAAAGTGTCTTCAGCAGCCAGTATTAATCCATACATTTGCCAGTCGTCTTCCCAAATTTCCAGAGTAGGGGTGAACGTAAGCTTCATTTGTTGGATGTCCATAGACAGCTTCGTTTTTATCTCCATAGGACTAAACCCTTCCGCAAGTCTGATCAATTGTCTCTTTCTAAACCATTTTTAGGCAAAGCAGTTTTGAAAGTGTCCTTGGCAAGGTGGATCACCCTGTGTATTGTGCAGGTCTATAAGGACAAAGGGTCATCTCCTCCTGGTGTATTGAAGGCTCATTCCACTAGAGCTATGGCCACTTCTGCAGCTTTCTGGTCGCGAGTTTCATTAGATGATATTTGTGCAGTAGTGACTTGGGCAGATTTGCACACATTCATCTCCCATTACAAATTGGACCTTGTATCTGGAGGGAGAGCATCCTTTGGCTCTGCGGTGCTCAGAAATATTCTTCCATAAGGGCCTCCCAGGAATTCTAGTAGCTGGGGACTCTGTCCCATATGTGCAGAATGAATGAAGTCGACTACTTCAGATAAAGAAGTTATGTTCTTACTGTAACGTTCCATCTGAGTAGTAGACTTCATTCTTCTGCACTTTCCCTCCCTCCGTCCCCCTCACTCTTCAGGTTATCCTGTTTAGGGTTTTTGGTTACGTCGCTTTTTAGTGACAGCAAACTCTATCTGGGGCTTGATAGGAGGAAGTGAGGTAATATAGGTAGGGGAGGAGCTTGGAGCTGAAAAGTTTTTGCCGGCTCTGATCTGAATCGGATCCGTATACCTATATGTGCAGAAGAATGAAGTCTACTACTCAGGTGGAACATTATGGTAAGAACATAACTTTTTTCCCTTTGAACCAGGTCATTAAACTGCTTTTATGGTTCTTGGCATGGAGTTGTTCTACTGTCTGCAGGAAGAGCATTGTAAGCTGTTGTGGTGGTGAACTCTGGTTTGGTATTTTTGTAGAGAGAATTAATTGATGCTAAAAGTTGTTTCAGGGTTTCCTTGTAATCAAGCCATCAAGCCACCAATCTCACTGTTTTCTGCCCAGAATCTAAAAATCCTGGGATATGAGATGACTCTTACTGGATGTATTCAGGGAAATCATTTTGACAGAGCCAAGTCTTGAGCAGCTTTTTCTTCTGTGATCTGGTTTGACACTGGCTGCCCTATTTCCAGATAGTTTTCCCTTTTCTTTTTCTTTTCCCCTTGTTCCTACCATGGTAAATCTCCTTAATGGCAGAATTAAGGCATGTTAGAACTTTCTTTGGCCCAATGGAAAGGGGTGTGTCCTAGAAGCATTCTAGAGATAGCTGCTTGGTGCTATGGATAGTGGTGGTTTGGACTTTATTTCTTTACTGCTATGTACGTTTACAAATCATTACAAATTGGATTCCTTCTCTGGTTCCAGACCGTATTCCAGGAGGTCCTGGATCTTGATTCTTCCTCCTCCAAACTTGGATAAGCTGTAGTCCTACTCTTATAGCTTTAGGTTACTTGTACTAGTGATACTGATGAATGTAGTGCAGTTGTGAAAAAGATGTTCAAAAGTCTTCTTACTGCTGTAGCTGCTCCATCCTCCTCTTATTAAAGAACATGGATATCTATTGAAAACTTGCTCTAATTTATTTATTTTTTTCAGGGCACTGGGTGCTCTCCTTTTTTTTTTGGGGGGGGGGGCACGCAAGAAAGGGAGTTTCTGGCATGTTTCTTTGGAGCTTGCTGCACCAGTCATTAGTACATGGGTGGAGGGGAGCTGGACACTTTTTTGGCAAAGGGACAATTATGTTGTGGGCAGGATATAATCTGTATAGCTTTAGGCTAATGCTGCAGTGATGACTGAACATCTACTGTTATGCTAAGTGCATCTTGTACTTTATTGCTAGAGTTGTATGAAACATTACATCTCAAAAATCCTGCTACTCAGAGAACTGAAGTGGTAGAAGTATGGCAATCCATACAAGGGCAAGACCTTTTTCACAGCTCCTGTGTCTTCTGAATGCCCTTTTTGACAGGGGATTAAACTCTTTCTTGATGAAGTACGTTTGGCTGCCATCTCTCTCTGGTATTTCATCTATAATCTTGTACAGGTTATTCAATGCTTTCCTGATGTGCTTTATCTTGGGCCTTCCTTTCATCATCTTGTCTTTTGTGGACTTGGAACTTTTGAAAGACACTGGCTTCTTCCTTGTTTGTCAGCTCGCACAACAGACCTGAAACTTGTGGCTTACTTGCCATCACTTCAGCAGTAAGGGTATCCGAATTGCATCCCCTTTTTCATAGTTTCCATATATCAATTACCTAGGAGGATTGAGCTGCTCCACAAACATTCATTTTATGCCAAAAGTCAACTCATTCTAACCTGATTCGGTCCATTAAGTCTGCATGAAGGGTCCCTCCTACAAGTATTCCAGCAAAGGGGAATAAAAGTCAAATCTCTGTCCACCAACTAATGTTTTACAAGGTATGAACAAGCCTGCTCACCAGTCCCCCTCCATATTGTCATTAAGACACCTGCAGGAGTAACTGAATTGATTGACTGGCCTAGGTAGGTGCAGTTTTCCTGCTAATACCACACATTTTCTTGAGGGGAGGAAGAACTCTACTGAGGTGGTGGTTCTAGCTGCCCTTGATTTTAGAGAGGCTAAGCTAGACTGATATAGATGAGGGGAAAACCTCTAGCTAGGTTTGTTGCTTCCAGTTATTCATGCCCTAAAAAGGGAAAGAGCGGACAGCTCCGTTGCTGAACACACTCTGTAAATGGCTTTCTGCAGATTCTAGATAACATGCCATTAGGTGTTTACTAATGGTTCCAATAGATAACTTACGGGTGTGTGTTGGCTTCTGAGTAACACTGGGCTAGCAATCCGAACCCCTAGAGGATTATATTCCCAGTGTTCCTTTATATAAAAAGGAAGTTGGGTAAACCAGATTCAGAGGAACATGGGCATGCACCTCAAACAACCAGGCCTTAACTACGGAAGTGTCAGATGAGATATGGTATAAAATCCGTAGACTTCAAGCCGAGGGGCACATGGGACTCTCCAAAAAGAATTGCTAATAAGGTATGTAGGTCATTTATGGACTTAGTCCAAGATAGTCTGGGTGCTAGGGACTGTGAAGGTGTTTACTGACTGCGCTGCTGTGATATATTGGGTAAACCTACAAGAGAACTTTAATGCCATGCAGTACACTGTTCAACGTTGCAGTGCTAGTAACACTGATCCTGCCTGCAGGTATCCTATGTTCTTTCACAGTTGCCCCTTTCTCAAGTGACATTGGATAACACCCACTCAGTGGTATAAGGGGCATTTAAGCAAGCTTAAGAAGCTGACCTGTGGGGAGGCAAGAAAGCGGTAAAATAATGCTGTTAGATGCTACCTTCATTACCAAGTACATTAAGTTACTGAAGGTAAGGTAATGTCAGCCATACTGAAGGGAGAGTATGGTCTGCTCATCCTGGCTGAATGTCTTATCTCTGGCTGTAGCTTACATGACTAGACAGCGAAATGCTTACTATAGATTAACTTTGCTTTCCATGGATAAAAACTCTTATGCCAAGGATTGCAGAAGTAGCACTAACCGAAACAGTCCAGCTCCCTGTAACTTTTCGTAGCTCCGGTTTAAAAAGACTTTACACTGGGCAAAAATAAAACTACCAGAAGAGTCGAAACACACGGGGCAAAAATAAAACTACCAGAAGAGTCAAAACAGTTTCCTGCTTTGCAGAAAACTAAGGACTACATGTAACAAAAATATTTTTTTAATTTGTGCTTTTCCTATGTACTTATTTTTTGAAAAGCATTCTAGAATGGGATGGAATTTCCAAGATAATGTCTGTTTTGCTCATGCCATTCTGAAGGACATGCTATGATTTTCATCCTGGTTGGAAGATAGACATACTGTCTGGCAGGGCCAGCTGTTTCCTAAAGCTTCAGGCTTACTGCAGCATTGCACATGAACACATAGATGGTCATGTCACAGTACCAAATCTCTCCCTTAATCCTTTCTACCTTACGGGGCACTCAAGCTGGGACAGGTTCCCACTCTCATTCCCATTTCTCAGCCTTATTCATTTATTGCTCCTTGTCCTTACTCAGCCTTCTGTAGGGCTTGGATTCTCCTGATTAGACCTTGCTAAATAGGCATGCTTTGGTTAGGCATTGATCTGATGAGGGTCAGGAACGATACAAAGGTGACATAGATCAGCACCGCCTGCATACCTGGTCCATGAAGTTCGAGGTAAGCTGATCTTCTATCCATGGAGGAGGAATGCTCTGCACTCTTGTCTTTTTGGACAGCATATCTCGTACCAACTGCAAAGTCCATGCTGTCATCTATTGTGGTAAGGTGGAAGATGAAAATATGGGCTTTTAATCATATTTTCATTAGAAGGGGGTGAATCTGTTTTTTGATGTGTTTTGGATGTCTTGCCAATTTGTTTCCATCCAAATTAATACTGAATGTCAGAATTGCACTACTTTTTCCCCCCTTTAGTGTTAACAGAGGTGGCATGAACAGAGGCCGTGGAGGGTTTGGTGGAAATCGTCGAGGGGGTCGTGCAGGAAACAGAGGACGAGGCAGAGGACGGACCCAGAAACAGCAGTTGTCTGCTGAGGAATTGGACGCACAGTTAGATGCATATAATTTAAGGGTGAGTTTTATCTTGTCTAAAAATTAGATTTATTGAACTCCATGCAGTAAATTGAAACCTGGATAGGGGGTTTTAACCATTGGTAGTTATTGTAAAATTCATGTAAACCATTTCTGAAAATTACCAGCTTATTTATAAGATTAACATTAGCCGCACACTGTCTGGGCATGTGTAAAGTTTCTGTGTACATTGTAACTAGTCAGTGTTGCTGATAGTGAATTTTGAAGTAATTGGTAGGAAGTGTCTCCCTTCTCCCTACTTCAGATTGCTCTTGTACATTGAAGGATGAACCTGTCCTCTCTGCTTGTTTCCAGAAGCAAAACTGGTATTTTTGCCTTTGGTTTTGATTTTTGTTTGTGTGCTGTCGCCCTTGTTGATACAGTGTTTGGGCTTTGAATTTATGGGCAGTGCCTGACAGTCCCTCTCTATTGTGTATTACAAGGAGATATGATATCTTTTAAAATGAGCCTATTTTTATAAAAAGTCAAACTGTTTGGTAATGACATTTTGAGCTGCGTAGAATTCTGAAGCACTTTGGGACACTTTCTTGGGTGGTGCTTCAGAATTCAACACGACTACCACTAGAGAATACAAATATTTTTTTTTTTTTTTTTTTTTTTTTTTTTTGAACCTCTTATGAGCAATTTACGATCTCTGAGAATAGGCTTTAAAGACACCTCCATTTAACCCTGGTTCTCTGCTTGTAACAGAGTTATCCATCTAGTTTCAGCTTTTTCTACTTTATTATTCAGATCACCCCCTCTCATGCAAACATAAATGCACTGTAAAACTAAGAAACTAAAAGAATGACCATTAGCCTGTATGTTTGTATAAGGCACTTGTCTTTGTGCCTGATGCAACCAACCTAGCAAGATAAATTAAATTCTTACTGGAGCAGTCAGCATAGAATTTTGGTACAAACCTAAACTCTATAACTGCATGGTTACAATCCTTAACTGGAGCAGTCGGCATAGAATTTTGGTACAAACCTAAAATCTACAACTGCATGGTTAAAATCCTTAATTCGAGAAATGTAAGAGCATGCTACATAATTCCTACAGGCAGAAGTCCCTTTCCTATCCGACACTGGTATCTGCTGCATATATCTTCCATAACAAAGTTGCCTCGAGTGATAACCCATTCGTAGAACAGAATCGTGTTTCACATAGAACAGAATCGTGTTTCATCAACAATCCCAGAGATTCTGTCATCTGATGTAAGCACTGGCCAATTTTTCCTAATTACATCACATATACTGATATTGCTAGAGAAAGTCACAACAGGTCTAACACGCCTGTCCTGTCGCTCTCCTCCTTGGACTTATACCGTCCTTATTTAAAATAACACAGTTGTGTTTCCCCATGTCTAGCTTCTAACACTTCTGAACATACCTTATCTAAATCTTTCTTGGAATAACCTTGGTCTATCAGATCACCTTTCAAAGCTATAAAGTGCCTGTGTAACGTCTTCATTTCTCATATGTAGCCGTGATGTTCTAAAAGCTTGATTTTTTAGCAATATTCTTGGACATACCCTGGATGAATACTGGTCCAATGCAGCAGGGTATTCTTCCTACATGACTTCCTATAAATAGATGTTTGTACCATCCCATGGTCTCCTTTAAACAGATTGACATCTAAGAAATCAATACAAACTCTACTTACTTAGTAAACCTAAGATGTTCCGTAATAGATTCCAAATAAGCAACAAATGAATCCAATTCAGAAAGACTACCATCGCACAAAAGAAAAATATCCACAAACCTAAATCTCAAATGCTCAGAGAAAGGGTGAGAACTAGAGACAAATTCTTCCTCCCAACTAGACATAACCAGGTTGGCGTAGCTATTGACACGCGAAGTGCCAATAGCCACGCCAACCTTCTGGAGGTAGGTCCTCTTTAAACATGTAAACATTATTTTCCAATATAAGATCTAAGAGGGCACAGATCAAAAAAATTCATATCAGAAGAGTATTTACTATGTTTATGCAGAAATAATCTTACAGCTTTCACCCCTTCTAAATTAGGAATAACAGTAAATAAAGTATTTACATACAGCAGAGTTGTTGTATCACAGCAAGAGGTTCTCCCATTCGATTCTCTGCTGGACCGCCTTCTGTGTGGAGTCTGCATGTCCTCCCCGTGGTGGAGTGGCGTTTTGAAAGACTTGTAAAATGGGCATGTCTTTGTTGAAGGTTGGGTGTCGAGCTGGCACCTCTGCTCCCGTAAAAAATCTACTGCCAGTCATTAGTGGGCTGGAGTTCCACTGTGGCGACCCCTAACCGGGAAAAGCCGAAAAAAGAAAGTATTTACATACAATGTAACTAAAACATAATTTGTCGAATCATGCATAGAGTTAAACTCGTGTAAATCTACTAAAAAATGTTGTGCATCTCTGAGCACAGTGCTAACATCATTAACTACAGCCCTGAGTTTGTTCTACAAAAATTGACAGGCTCAGTCAACCACCCACTGCCTGAGACAATGGGTTGAAGTGGAGTATCTCCCATCCTTGTGAACTTTAGGCAATCCATCTATGACAGGTGTGAGGGGAAAATCTATCTTAAAATAATCCTATAGACCTATCAACCTATTCATTAACGAGTCATATAACTCATGCACATGTTGAATCAACCTACCCATAGACTACTGCAGGTCAACATAAACACATTTTTCAGAAAGCATCTGCAACATCTCATCATAAATGACGTTATCAAAAACAGCAATCTCCCCACCCTTATCAGCTGGTCGAATCTGAATGTCCATGTTTAGAGAATTCAAGGCAATATTCTCTTAGAGTCAAAATTAACAAAAGTATTCCTGTCACGCTTCTCATTCTCGGGTATAAGTCCCGTTCACATTTGTTCAAGAATAACTCCACAGACTCCTCCATCTGCGGACAAAATACACTAGATTTCTTATATTTAGTCATGCCGTTATCAGAAGGAAAAAGTCCAACATAATGTTACGTGCAAAAAGTCTCACCTGTAACATTCTCTACCACATCAGTCCTGCTGGCAAGTATAAACAAACCACAATTAAGTACACTAACCTGTTGATCAGTAAGTGGATAAGAAGATAAATTGAAGACTAAATCATTGTTGCTTGCTTCCAGTTCAACTTGTTCATTGTTGTGTCGACCTACCGTTTTCTTTCTTTTGTCGCTCCATGTATTGTCCTTTATAGGAACAGGGAGTACTGGAAAAGGGGTTTCAGGAGCTGGTGGTGAAATCGGTCTGTTTTGCCCCAAGCAGTTTTCATTATTCAAAGAAACTGATCTCTCACTAGACTATGTAATCATGCCACTGCCCTCTTCTGTCAAGGAGGTGTGAGCTGCGGATACCAAAGGAGTATGTCTAACCTCCTCTTGTTGAATATTCATTAGAGTCTCTCTTTGTGCATTAGCTCTGTCTCTATTCCTGTCATGAATATCTACATTGTTACTGTTCACATTCCATGGCCACATAAAAATGACCTCTGCTAAAGTCATTGAAGTCTCTCTCTAATTTCCTGCTCTTCATGGCTTTTAATTCTCATACACTGAAATATTTTTGGACACTCAATTCGCCCTAGGCATGAGTGTGTGCATGTTTGCCTTCTGTGGAAGGTTGGGCACCAGGCTGGCAACTTGACACTAAAACTCCACTGCCAATCATGAGTGGACAGGTGATCCGCTGTGGCAACCCCTAACAGGGAAAAAGCTGAAAGAAGAAGACACAGAAATATTTGTGAAAATCTCATCAAGCCAATAAACATCAGCAGCACTCTTAAAAATTCTTTAAGGAGGTTCTGTATTTCATTACTTAACTCGTCTTCAAAAGGTTTGAAGAAATTAACCATATGTAATCAAAGCTCAGTTCAATATTTAACTCTTGCCACTTCGTAGAAGCTCAGGGAAAGTAGCACCATAAGTTGGCATCCTTAAAACGTAGCCCTCTAGGGACTACCTTAAAATGAAGACAAGCTTCCAGGTGCATTCGTTGCCATTGGTAGCGTTTCAAATTGTACAGCTTATTTATGTCCTTTAACATAACCGTTAAAAAGTTCAGCATAGAGTATAGATCTCTCCTCTTGAAAATCAACATTACCCTCTTACACCACCTTATGTGGTAGCCGCTCTCTCTTTGTGATGTAGTGAAGAGTTGCTGTTTCTGTTGGCGATGTGAAGACGTGTGTGTACTAATAGCATAATGCACATTTTTTTAGTCTAAGAAATGATCAAGACACTAATCTGAAGTAGTTCATGGAGAGTACCTCTTCATTACACACATGGAAGCAAACAGTATCGGCAGACAACACTGCTTAACTTCCTTTATTTAAAAGCTTCCGAGAATATTCTTTTAATCTGGATGATCATTGGCCTATGCACAGTATTCTAATGACAAGATTCATAGGCTCATAGGATACTAGGCTGTTGGCTCATAGGATACTAGGCTGTTGGCCCGGAGGCCCTTATAAGCTTAGCCAATAATGTTGTCCATATTCCCTTAAAGCCAGCACCTGTTTCCCCTGTCCAGCAGGGACACCGGTGAGATCCCAGGAGTGTATTTTCTGTTTCCCATCCAGTCGTCTATGTTCCTCTTAGAAGGCTAGACCAGTACTTTGCCTGATATGGAGAGGGAGTCTAATCCACAGATGGGGGAAGTCTTTGGAACACACATCTATCCCTCCAAGTTCTGTTAGTCACAGACCATGGGTGATTTACTAGGCTTGCAGTCCAGGAAACCATTGGGAGCCTAGACCAATTGCCCAGGAGTACTTTGCTGTTTGCTCACAGTGAGGAAGTGGCTGAAGGAATCGAGGCCTGGTTTGTAAGTAACAGCCTTAATCCTCTGCATTCATTGCCAGACTTGTTCCCACTTCACCAAGGGCTCATTTCAGCACCTAAGTGATTCAGAGTCTGAGGGCTTTTTATACTTGGTAGAACCTCCTATCTCCTTTCCTGAAGCTCATTTTGCTATTCTGCCAGCTCCCTCTTGGCAGGTGATGCAGAATGGTTAAAAAGTTGTAAAAGGATGTTGCTGTGACTTAATATTGCCCAGATTTTGGAGAAAGACAAGATGTTAACTGCATCCTCCCCTTGTATTTTGGGGGTGGGGCCCCTCCCTAAGGGAAGATGGTCTTCCAAGATAACTAGGAGGCCACTTTTTCAGTGCATGCCTACGAAAGTGTACTGAAAAATGAATTGAATACGAAGACTGCTGAAGATTTCGAACAGCTGTGCTTTGGAAAACTATTCTATACTGTTCTCCATATCCCGATAATAGAAAATTGTTCTTCATATCCCTATAATTGAAAATTGTTCTCCATATCCCTATAATAGAAATTTTTTCTCCATAACCAGCAGGACTGAATTCTACAGGAATTATCACCTGTTGAGACGACCAGACCTCAATCATATTATCCAATACTACAGGACAGTTGATGTGCACCCCCCCCCCCCCCCCCATAAAGTAAATTTTCTCCACTTCCCTGGTGAACATTCCTCTCTACAGTTGCCTAATTGGAGATTTTTTTTGGGGGGGGGGGGGGGGCTTGTGCCACCAGGTTGTGTTGATGCAGTAGTCTGGCTAGAACTTATCACACTGATTTTTATTCAGATCAAGCCTGTTGAGTGCTGGGTCATTCGTAGCACAGGTTAAACAGAACTTCATCAGGAGTCCATAAAACCCCTATATATCTACTTGGTGTCTATCTGATTTTTGTGAGGAAACATTGAGGTTTCTCAGCCTGGCTTAAGTGCTTAGGTGCCAAAATGTAAATTATTTTCAGTGTTGGGCCTAATAAGTGATTGATACACCAAGCATTTGAGTCATCCAACCATTGCTGGAGTATTTTATTAACAGAGTGGAATTTGATAAGCACACCTAGTTTTACTTAGGACAAGACAGAGGAGGGGGGGGTTTGGACAGCCCTGTGGGGGCACTACTAATGATGTTTCTGGCTAGAGTATGTAGCCCCCAGCCCAATGATACAGGTCTGGCGGCCAATTACCAAGCCACAAAATATATGGATTAAAGTTGGGAGAGCTTGTCAGTAGTTCTAGCATGGTAAATGGTGCCCGAGGTCTTGGGTAGGTCCATATGAGCAGTATGGACTGTGCCCCATATCCGTGGTCTCAGTAATATTTCAAAGAACTCAACTGTGTTGAGCAGGCATCGTCTGCCTTTAACAAGGCCTTACTGGTCAGGGGTACAAGGTCACCTATACTGTTTTAGTTTGGCTACAATTATCCCATAGTTTTGCAAATACTAAGTAATGGGTCTGTGAATCCTTGGGTTAGTGTAGAGATTACCTTTATGCATAGGTATCGCAATGGCCTTTTTCCACACTTGGTAGAACATTATAAGCAGAGAGACTGGTTGAAGAGCTGGAGGAGAGGCCTTGCTTGGTAGGTACATACAGTGATATTGGCAGGACCTGTGGAATTAGTGTGCTTAATTCTGAACTTCATATTGATCGTTTAGGTGTGGGGAAGACAGAGGCAGAGTGGTTGGAATTGGAATGAAGTTGGGACGAGTGTGTTTGCAAGAGTAGTGACAGTGTCCTAGTGATCAGAAAAGGAAGCTCACTGGAGAGATGTTCAATATAGAATTCTATATTCAATATAGAATTTAATCTTCCCCAAGATAGAATGCCAAAGATCATTACCTTGCCGCTGCCCATGATGGGTTAACTGTCTGGAGCAGTGAAGGAATTTTAAGGGCCCTCTTGACATTCCAGTGCCTGCACTGGAGATGCAGCTGTCAGTCCATTGTTTGCAAACTTTGTAAGCACGGTCTGTTTTAAATGAAGTCAATGGCTAAGATATTCTAGGATGTGCTGTAGGGTTCTGTGATTTTTAAGGTTACAAGTTTAGGTATAGGTGACTACCTCAGCTGGCGTGGTGTGCTTTTTTTTTTTTTTTTTCCAACATATGTAGGAGTACTAGTTTGGTAATGTAGTGTTGTACTGTTTGTTGACATATCGGTTGGATGGAGAGATTAGTTTCCGGTTTAGATATAGATCCGATCTAGATCCATCTCTGAGGTTGAACCAGTGTGTTTAGAAGTGGGTCGTTTGTGTTGCAGTTGTCATGTTTACTGCCTCAAAATCGAGGGCTAGTAGACCAGCTAAGGTTGAAGCTAAGGCAGACTGGGTCTCCAGACTGATATTAGTGTACCCTGGTGCCTCTTCCTATCACCAGGTCTGACCATAGGAGGTCTGATGTCAACCCAACATCCCGTGATTTGCATCCATCCCCCTCCTGGCTGAACATATCTGCATCCTTAGAATGTCTGTGCATTTTCAGTGTAGAAAAGGTGTTGCCATCTTGCCTCAAAGTTCACAGGACTTGTGTGACATTCTGTTGCACTCTAGCCTGAACTCAATAGCTGACTGGATAAATAGCCCATTGGGGAGCATTTACAATTGTATCACAAGTATGAGGATTAGTCTTCACTGACTGGTGTATCCCTTAAAACTATTTGTGTGCGTGCATGTGTAGTTTAGGGCCAGAGCCCAGTATTTGTTCTGGGTGCAAAAGATTTGTGTTGGGGGTGGGGGGGGTCGGGGGGTCCCTCAGTATTTGGACAGAATCCTTAAGACCTTGTTTTGTGAGACTGTCCTTCAGTATCTTGTAGCCTTTAGTGAATTAATCCATCCACAACTCCCTTTTCCCAGTTTTGCACATGAGATTGAGATTAATTCATCCGTGGTAATTATCTACAGCTGATGCTTACACCGCTGGATGGCTAGCCCTGGTGCAATAGTTCTACACCACATACTCCCATGTGCAGTAAACCTGTGGCCAGTTTAGTGCATCTGTCCACCTACTGCATGTCTTTGGAATGTGGGAGGAAACTGGAGCACCAGAAGAAAACCCTTGCAAACACGGGAAAGATGTGCAGACTCCACTTAAAAGCCATCAAATGCCTGAAGGAGAGGGGTAACTGGGTATAAGGACCTTGCCTCAACCCCCGGAGGGCCCTCCTAGGTTAAGTTGCCTGGCCCTTAGGGTTGTCACAGTCCCAGGAGTCTCTTGTCTGGGATCCCTGACTTTGCTCCTCAAGAAGCTACCCTGCTGCTGGTACCAAACGTGTTCTGTCATTGGTTAGTCTGGAATACCATTCACAGGAACCTGACTGACAGTTTTGTTATTACTGAAGGGAGTAGTTGTTGCTGTAACTATTAGAAAGTGGAAGTTTGAAATGCCAGTTCACATACCCAGGTCTGCAAGGCGGTCAGCTATTTCAAAAGGACTCTTGTGTCAATGGAGGATGTTTGCCCAATCAGAAGACTTGCCATGTCCTGGTCCTCAGTCCGTTGCATGCGTACACAAGCCCAGCACCCAGAAACATATGATTGGTTCATGCCTTGCTGGGCCAGATGTCTGTCTGGTATCATGTCTACCGAAAGGAAAAAGGAGTCCACTCACATTAGGGATATACACACCTTTTTCTGTTTCTCAATAGGACGTTTTATTTGGGGGCATCTTATGCAGAATGATGACTCCAAAACAGAGGGGGTATTCTCTGGCCAGAAGTGCTATTTTGACCACCTGGGTGGGGTTACTGACTAGTCTTATCTGTAGTTTGGGATGAAGTATCAAGGTGAATTTTACCTTCAGTGCTTTACTGCCAAAGCTCTAGCTGATCTGCTCAAAAAGCAGTGGTCTTCAGGACAAGGCAGTTATCTCTCAGGTTGTAAAGCATGTCTTTAAATGTGGGTATGTTGCTGTAGATCTTAGTAATTGGAAGACTTGCCTGGCTGAGAACCCAGCACCTACCATATGGTGTCTGTACAGATTCTGTTTAGTTTCACAAGACTTTGTGCTGTGAACCCTCCACATGGTGATCAGTTTAGGAAGCTAATGAAAAATGCAAAGGCTTGCTTCATCCATAGTTGCACACAGATGGACATTACCTGTTTGAGCTGATCCTTCTATTGCTGGCAAGGAAAAAAGCAGAGGAAAAGGTAAAAGTAGTAGTGCTGGGTAGTAGGCTGCAGTTTTTCAAAACCAAAGTTTGTGGGGGTTCCAGTTCCAAAGGAGTTTGTGGAGGGATTCTTGAGAGCAAGTCCAAGAAAGAGAAGCTTCTAAAATTGTTATTCTTAGTGAACAGGGTGGTCATTGGACTCTGTTGTGGTTTGTCGTGGTTAAACAAATTCGTAGAAGTTCAAGATTCTGTAAGCTATCTTTGCATGCTCCTCCCATTTTAGAGCATTGATCACCCTGGACCTCCATGGATGCCTATTTATTGTCATTCCCAGGGGGGCCACAAGTGGTCTCTTGGATCAGAAGGATCGTTTCCCCTTTGGTTTGGCTGTTGCTTCTGGGATTGTTACAAAATGTCTGGCTCCAATATTGTATTGCAGAACTAAGGCACTTTCTATATTGACCAATTATCTAGATGGCTGCCTAATCCAAGCCCACTTTTCAGACTGAGGATTTTCTCTGTGCAGTAGTGCTTACTACCCGAAGGTGGTAACATTGGTTATAGTTTGGTTGCATTGGCTTTTTTTTTTTTTTTTAAATTTGAGACTCCTCAACCCCATGCAAAATGAGAGAAAGGGTTTATGACTATGGTAACATTTAGGATATGAACAGCCAAGGCGGCTTTTCTCTGTCAGTACAAGGTGGAATCCTTGGCAGTGCTCCTGATAAGACAATATGAGAAATTTGGTGTTACCTCTGGAACGCATGGAAATTAGCACAATCATTTTCTGGAGGATGAGATTCCTTTCCTGCCTTTCATCAGACAAGAACTAGAATTGTGGTTGCAAGAGGTGTAGAACATTGGGATCCCCCTTCAAGGGAGGCCTCTTCAGACTGACAGAGCCCATGCAGGGAAGGCTCAAGGTCCAGACTGCATTGAATATTGGGTAATGCAAGATTGGTGTAGGAGTATAAAGTCTGATTCGTGAGTCTGTCACCTAATAAGATGAATTGCTGTGAAGTAGTACATGGCTGATTGGGACTCATTCACAGCCATTGTACAGGCTGCCACAGTGGATTTGGGACAGTCTTAAGATTCTGGTATAAACTTGAGGGCGTCTTTCATTCCACTTCAACAGAACTCCCTATTGGATTGTTTGTTCAGATCAGAATGCAGATCCTTGTGTGTGGATGCTGGACTTAAGGGTGGATTTTAATTGGTACAGATTGGGTGAACCAGTAGACCTTTTTGCTTGTCCAAGAAGCAATTGAAGATGTTCATCAGGTTACCCTGCTGCAGTCATCACACTTGGGTTATCCTGTCAGGCGGTTCCGCAGTCTGCCAGAATTCCAAAGTCTTGGTCTGGCGTCTGTTGCTGTTGCTTCTTCCCTGACTTCAGTGCGCCAGGGGTATATATAATGCAACCAACGCCATTTTCTTCAGTCTTTCTTGCCGCACGGTGCCCAAAGCAGAAGCAGTTCACAAGTGCCGGTCGGCCGACTCCTGAGATTTTCGAATTTCAGACCGAAGTCTTCTGTAAAGCTAAGTACCCCGTTGGGGAAACTTTTCTTGCCTCAGACCGATGTCAGAAAAAGTTAACAATTGTGTTTCTTGTGGGAAGCAAATACCTCAAGGATTTTCATTCTTATTGCATACCTTGCCTAGGCCCAGACCACGACGTCACTAATTGTCGTTTTTGTGCTAGGTTTAATAAGCGTACTATTAAAAGACGCTTTGATTTCGCATAACATTATTTCGGTAGAAAATTTAACTACACTATTTCGTCGGAGCAACAGACTACCGGCGTGCACAAAAAATGCAAGGATAAGGACAGACAGCCCAGGCCTAAGCCAGATTCTGAGGCCTCTGCTGGTCCGGTCTCCGGTCCTCAGTGAGGCTCCGACGCAGCCCCTGACTACCGCAGATCTGGAACCAGAGACCGCTTTGGAACTTTTGGCGGAATGTACCAGGCCGACGCAGCCATTTTGTTCAGGCCCTACCGGCGACGTTGCTGAAAAAGATGGTGCTGCAGAAACGCCTTCGGTTTCTGAAGGCGTTTTCAGACCGCTCACCATTAAAACGCATCCTAAGACGAAGACTCCTATTAAATCTAAAAGGACTGCACTTTAGTCCCCTGTTCAAGGCCCCATGCCTAAGAAACAGATGTTTAAAGTGGCTGAAGGTTTGATCTCTTTAATCAGGGGTTCCCAGCCCCCTCCTGACAAAAGGCCTAGACAAGAGGAAGATTATGCATCCTCTGAACAAGTGTCCATTTCTTCAGACTCCTGAGGACCAAGATTACTCTTTCTTCTCTTATGAAGATTCTGATGCTGAGGATTCCATTCCCTCAGCTTCTCCTCCTGAAGACTACTCCTTTGGGGAAACTTTACACACTGAGGGAACATTTTCACTGGGAAGGTCAGGACTATTTTTTCTCTAAGAAAAGGCTCAGTTTCTTTTACTCCCCCAACACAGACCTCTTGCCATCCCACCAGTTTTAGACATTGTGGATGATGTTTACTTAGAATCCAGTGTGAACCCAGACTCTTCCTCCTGCTCCGGCCAAGCCTGACAGATATTACAGAGTGCCTGATTCTCACAAATTTCTTCATAAAAGCCGTGTTGCTGACAATCTCCCAGGGTCCCAAAGGGGCTAAGGCCTCTATGGCTAAAAATCCTGTACCCTCAGAGGGATTCCAGAGCACTAGACAAGTGGGGGAAAAAGGTTTACACCTCAGCCACTCTAGCTATGAGGCACTAAATTGCCAATTCCACATGCTAAAGTATCAGCAATTTCTAATCTCTCAGTTAAAGCAAAGAATGACCACTCTCCCTCAACAGTCTGAACTGAAAGAAATGCAGGATCTGTTGTATGCAACTGAACAGGTGGGCAAACATACCTTACAATGTGGGTTGGATTCTTTGGAGGCCTCCTGCAGAGCAGCTGTCACTGGGTCTGTTATACGTAGGCATGCTTGGTTAAAGGAACAAACTCTGCCTGATCACGTTAAAGCAAAGCTTCTAGATGTTCCCTTACAGCAAGATGTTCTTTTTGGAGTTGAAGCAGAAGAAGTCTTAAAGAAAATGGAGGATAAGGCGTAATCTATGCAGACAGTCAGATTTCCTACAGGTACAGCCCCCTCACTTCAGCAGAAACTGGCCAACAAAAAATTGGTCCTTTCCAGCTACTGACAGACCACAAGAGGGGTAAATACAGATGTCCAAGGGGCAGAGGACAACCACAAGCCCAATACAAACCTCGACAATGGGGCACTGCAACACAAGGGAGGAGAAGACAGGTCCCAACCTACCAGAAGGCAAACTCAATGACTTGCACCTCATCTGGCCAAGCAACAATCTTGGCAGCCCCCTTGGGTGGAAAACTCGCACTTTGTTTAGACAACTGGCACATTGTCACAAAGGGCAAATGGGTCCTAGACATAATTTTACGAGGATACAGATTCCATTTCCACACCTTGCCAATGAAAAGAGGAATGCCAAACATGCCACAGAATCAATGGGCAGAGGCACAAAAACAAATTACAGCTCATAGACATGAGAGCCATTCAACTGATACCTACTCGAGAGCAACGTCAAGGATTTTACTCTAGACTCTTTCTAGTGCCCAGAAAGGACAATGCCTGGAGACCAATTCTGGACCTTTCAATTCTAAACGCCTTCTTACAAGTACCCAAATTCAAGATGCTAACACTACAGCTTCTTCCCATGTTGGGCAAGGAAGCATGGCTAGTAACGTTGGACCTCAAGGAGGCATACCTGCATGTCCCTATCAGACAAAGTTGCAGAAGATACCTCCGTTTCATTGCAGGTTCAACCCATTACCAATTCTCTGCACTGCCCTTTGGCTTATGTACTGCGCCCAGCGTCTTCACAAAATGCCGGGCACCAGTAATTGCATACTGCAGACAGAGGAATTCAAATATACCCATACCTGGACGACTGCCTCATCCAAGCAGAGTAAGCAAGGACATCCTCTTGCATCATCTGGCTTTTTTAAAACTTCTACTAAATTGCCTGGGGTACACAGTAAACGAAAAGTCAAAACTAGTACCCTCACAAAATGACATTCCTGGGTGCCAGCTTGAATACAATGGTCCAGAAGGCTTATCTGACGCCAGACAAACTACTACAACTGACTCAATATTTCAAAACACTGGCAACAAAGACGCAATTAACTGCAAGAAAAATTCTGCAGGCCTTGGGCTTCATGTCATCTTGCATACTACTACCATTTGCAAAGCTGCATATGAGGAAATTACAGTGGTACCTAAAAAGCGTATGGTCTCAACACAGCCACAGCTTGGACACAATGATCTCTCATTTCCTGCCTACAACAGGAGTTTCTATGGTGGTCACAGGCATGTCACCTCAAGGGTCAACCTTTCACCTTGCCCCCAGCCAGGCAAACTATCACAACAGATGCATCAGACTATACGTGGGGGGCACACATGGCATGACAAGTGCGTTCAAGGCGTATGGACTGCAGATCAAAGGAATCTGCACATCAATCAGAGATGCTAGCTGTACAGAAAGCTCTGACAGCCTTCAGGAATCTATTACATCCAGGACAACTTACTATTACATCCAGGACAACTTACAATAAAGACTGACAACACCACAGTTATGTGGTACATAAACAAGGGGGTACTCACTCCTACCCTCTATGCAGGCAAGCAATGACCTTATGGAACACAGCTCTGGCTTACCAAGTTCAGTTACAAGCTCAATTCCTACCAGGAAAAAAAAAACACATTGGCAGACAACCTCAGCAGAAACATCATGGATCCCCACGAGTGGAAACTAGATCCACAAGTATTTACAATGATGACTCAAAAATGGGGCCTTCCAGGCATGGACCTGTTTGCCAGCCCTCAAAACATCAACTAACAAAATTTTGTGCAAGGACACTTCACCATCAAGCTTGGAAAATGGACGCACACTCAGTTGTAAAAACCTGACAGTATATGCTTTTCCTCCGTTGCCTCTCCTCACAAAGGTGCTTCTGAAAGTCAAAAGGAGAGATCACGACTGATTCTCATAGCCCCAGACTGGCCACGCCAGCACTGGTACCCACTATTGAGAAATATGGCCCAGGGCCCACCTTGGATCTTACCACAAATTACCCATTTGCTCACACAGCAAAACAATCAGATTCTTCACAGCCAGCTCAAAACCTTAAATCTGGCTGCATGGCAAATCACCTAAGCATCCAGCCAGCTCCTCTTTCCCAAGCAGTTATGGATGTTATTCTGGAAGCTAGGAGGCCAAGCACCAGGAAGGCTTATTCGGACAAATGGAAAAGGTTTTGTGCCTGGAACCAAGCCAAAGGCCAAGACACAATTCAGCCTCATATTCTACAGTATTTAACTGAGATGTTGCACAAATGACTTTCTCCTCCATTAAAATCCATGCTTCAGCTATTTCAGACCACTACAACACGGATCCACCCATATTTTCGCATCCACTTCTAAAGCAGTTCCTCAGAGGGGCAAAAAACATTAGGCCCCCCAGCAGAGCACCTACACCAACATGGGATCTCAATTTTGTTCTGGAAAAACTAACGCTACCTCCCTTTGAACCAGCTTTCTCTGCAGATCTTCAGTTCCTTTCATGGAAGACTGCCCTTCTGCTAGCAATAACTTCAGCTAGAAGAGTCTCAGAGCTGCAGGCATTAATGGCAGTGGAACCTTTCCTCATTTTTCATCAAGACAGAGTTTCTCTACGAACTAATCCTTTATGCCTAAGGTGGTTTCCAGTGTGGCTTTAAATCAAATCATCCACTTACCCACCTTCTTCCCAAATCCACAGAACAAAGGTGAGAGACTCCTGCATTCCTTGGGCATTCACAGGCAACTTCGTTACTACTTGGACAAAACTAAGGCTTTCAGAAAATCTGACCAGCTCTTTGTATCCTGTGCAACAGCTACACAAGGGAAGGCTATATCAAAACAAACCATTTCCAAATGGGTAGGACATTGCATACGTTTCTGCTATACCCATCATGGAAAACCAGTTCCTGCTACCATTAGGCCCCACTCTACCAGGGCAACAGCTACATCTACAGCTTTTCTCGGGGGGGGGGGGGGGTTCCAACCAAGGAGATTTTGGAAGCTGCAACTTGGAGTTCAGTACACACCTTTACCAAACTTTACCAAACACAATCACTTACCACTTTACTCTAAGACTAGGGCGGACTTCGCCACTGCAGTTCTGCAGGGCCTTCTAGCCTCCTCTAACCCTCTCAGATTCCTCCACCCATCCTTAGCTTTGGGATTCAACCCAAGTGTGATGACTGCAGCAGGGTAACACTATGAACATAGTACAGTTTTGTACCTACCATAAATGTAGATGTTAGTGTGTACACCCTGCTGCAGTCCAGGTTACCCTTCCTCCATACCCTCTGATCTAACTGGCTAAATCTCTACAATACCTTCCTGATGTATTTGCTTATAGCTGGAGGGATTTTGTGTTTGTGCAAAATTTACTCAATTTGGTACTTATTACTGACTACCTTTTTGGGCACACCTGACATCTGGGGCAAGAAAAACTGAAGAAAATGGCGTCTGTTGCATTATATATACCCCTGGCGCACTGACGTCGGCCAAGAAGTGACCGCATCCGACGCCGGACCAAGACTTTGGAACTCTGGCTGACTGCGGGATCGCCTGACGACAGGATAACCCAAGTGTGACTGCAGCAGGGTGTACACACGAACATCTACATTTATGGTAGGTACACAACTGTACTTTCTGCTTCACAATACCACTGAAGGAGACTTTAGTTCTGGACGCGATCATTATTTGTTTGGGTCTGTTATACTTACTGCCTTTCTGGTTTAGACAACTTTGGATGTGCAAGTCACTGCTGCAGTCAGTTTCCTGCATCTCTGCTACAGGCAGTCCTACAGTGCAGTGAAAGTCTTTGCCCCCTTCTTGATTTCTTATTTTTTTGCATGCTTATCACACTTAAATGTTTCAGATCATCAAACAAATTTAAATATTAACAAAGATAACCCAAGTAAACACAAAACGCAGTTTTTAAGTGATTGCATTTATTAAGGGGGAAAAAACAGTCCAAACCCACATGGCCCTATGTGAAAAAATAACTGCCCCCCCTTGTTAAATCATGAAGTAACTGTGGTTAATCTCATTTTTTGGGAAAGCAGAGTTCAGTTTCACTAGCCACACCCAGGCTCGATTACTGCCAGACCTGTTGAATCAAGAGATCACTTAAATAGAACCTGTCTGACAGTAAGTATGCCAAAAGATCCCAAAAAGGAAGACATGCTGCAATCTAAAGAAATTCCGTAACAGATTAAAAAAAAAAAAAAAAATGAATTGACGTCTACCAAAGTAGTGTTGGTAGTGTAGCATTGTCCATATTCAGTCTTGTGTTTTGGGCCTAGTTTTAGTAGAGGCTGTGTCTGAGCACATGTCCCAGGCCGTCATAGCTTGGCCAAAGCCAGTGTAGCATTTCCGCGTGAGTGAATTGTTTGTGGTCATTGGCTGACTGGGGTTGCCTGGACTACGCCTTGGACTAAGAGCCTCTTTGGTTCTTTCAAGCTTTTTTAAAAGTTGTTTCAGGTTTCAACTTTGTTACTCAAGTTAACTTGCGACTGTTTCTGCAATTTTACACTTAGCTTAATCGGAGGAAGTCTGAGGAGAGGCTCTGAGCTAACTAATTTGTGATTTATATAACATTAAGTATCCTGTTTTTTGCTTATTTCTGAGTTATTTATAGCACTTTTATTTTACTCACGGTGTGTGAGGTATTAAGTAGAATTTTCTGCAATTGTTAAGCATCTGGTTGGGTTTGTTCTGATTTTTATTTCCCTCCCTCCCTCTTGCTATCCTGTTTTTATACTTTGTGACTTTGCAGATGCCCGCCCCTACTGTAAATTTGATCTGGGACACTCCTCCCAGTCTAGTGCCATTACCTCATTCTACCTATTCCAGGGAGAACATTTGAGAAGGCCAATCCAGTTAGCTTCTGCTCTTCCTTTCCCCTTTCCACTTAACAAAAAAAAAATTCTAAGCTTGTTTCCTGCCTTTCCTATAAGTTGTCTAGTCCAGATACAGATTTGCTGTATCCAGGACTGTTTGTAAGCTTCTGAGCCCCAATCATTTGTGTTGGATGAAGCCTTCTAGCTTAATTTTGTTTCTTAGAGCTAGCCAGTTTTCTAGTTTCAGTCCTGAAGTCTTGTTTCTTTGAGCTCAGCACTTGTTCAGAACTCATTGTAAGTACTAAATAAGCTACAAATTACTACAGCACACAAATTTCCTCACTTGTCTAGAGGAAAACCGTTTTTAGTACTGAAGCACCTATCCAGGCATGTCTTAAGGGTCAGCTCCCGGTGTCTTCTCCTGTCTACCTGATGAATCTGGGCATCTTGGGGCAATGCAGCAGTTGCCTCGTACACAGACATCACTCTCCTCCTACCACCAAACACTAAAAACCTGTGAGAGATGCACTTATATAGGAAGCAAAGCTCTCTCAAGACTGGACTAGACAGTCAAGAGGAGAAGATAAACACTTGCACCACGCCACACACCTCAAATAGTCCCTCAAAACCTACACCACCAAAACACGCATAGAACAAAACGCACACCTACATTTGCGGAGGCTCTCAAAAATCTACCCAGGCAACAGGGACCTCCCAAAGCAGAAACGCAAGCAACCTCCTCCCCCTAACAACCCAAATGAGACACAACCCACAAACTGTGTGCCACTCAACCACAGCCCATAAGGCATAACAACTTACCCAGCACACACTAGTCATAGGTGACTATATTCAGGCACACTGATGTTCCACTCCCCAGGTTAAACAAGGAGAAAGTTACTGTCAGCTGCCTGTCAGGTGCCAGGATCCACCACATAACGCATGCACTCAGGTAACTCCACAGCAGGTACAAATATGACTGTCATTTGTCATTTTCCATGTTGGTGTGAATGACTTGAGACGTACCTCCCTGGGCTACATAAAAAGAGACATGGAGGAGCTTTCTGGTCTTGTATCCCAGGCAGGTATGACCCTAGCCCTGAGTAGCATCCTGCCATCACCCAGAATGATACCACAGTACAAGGACAAAATGAGTGACTTCAACAATTGGCTAAGCTTCTGGTGTCATTCTAAGGGGCTCCAGTATCTGTCTGCCTGGGATGACATTATCAACAAACCACTATGCTTTGCCAGAGATGGCCTGCACCGGTCACCCTTGGGATTCTGGATACTGGCTAAGGCTCTTGCCACCCCTATAGTGCAGTTTTTTAGGCAAGATTCAAATGTCGAATTCACCACCGTAACAGGTGCAAGCAAAATCTCAGGGTAATGCTACTTAATGCTAGACGTCCAAACCTCAAAATGCCCTCACTCTATGTACTCCTTAAAATGGAGAACATCGACATCTGTGCAGTGACAGAGACCTAGTTCAAGGCTTCAGAGAGCACCCCTGCATTACCAGGCTATAATTCATACCACACCTTTCAGCCACTTAACCAGGACCAGAGCACTAAAGGCAGAGGCGTGTCCATATTCATTAAGGATATCCACACCACCTCCAGGCTAGTTGCTCAGCATAATGCATCTGAGATTATCCAAGTGCAACTAACTCTGGGCAACACCGCAATGCAGCTTGCTACAGATCACCCACCATGCCCCAGGATTCTCACTTGTTTCTTGATATACTGGAAAATGTTAGGGTACACCCTAATAATGGGCGATTTCAACTACCCCACCATTAACCTAGAAAACTACTCGTGTACCAACTCTTGTGCTCAACATTTTCTGGAATTCATAAATTCCAGTGCCTTGGATCAACTTATCCACACCACCACCAGGGGCAGCAATATCCTAGACCTGGTCATTACCACCATGGGCAACTGGTGTTCCACACTAGAGGTCAATTCCTCGGTCAGATCTAACCACAAGCAAATCACCCTAGACATCTATATCCCACCCCTGATTAGGGAAACCACCGTGAAAAAATTTTCCAAAGCCAACTTCTCGCTTAAGACAGAAGTGGCAAACTTCATGACACTGTGCTGACGGACAATAGAGATATGGCTGCTGAATCCTATACAATTGCACTTTATAAGCACTTAAATGAGTGCATGGATCGTGCAATCCCCTAACTGAACCAATAAGCTATCCTCCTAAAAAAGGAAGCCAATCTGGTGGTTCCCCTGCTATAAACAAACTCTACAACAGAAGAAAGAAACTGTTGCAAAAAGAGTAAAATCCCATGATTGGAGGAACTCTGTGGTCAGCCTCAGTAAGAAGCTGAGATCCTTCATAAAATCCTTCAAAGCTAGTTACGAGAATAAAATCGCCACTGACTCTAAAAGACAACCCAAAGCATTCTGTAGCTATGTCAAGAATCTCAATGGCAACACTTAGATCTGCTCAGAGTCGCAGCACAATGGCACTAAATATACAGAACCAACTGATATTGCCAGCATCCTGGCAGATAGGTTCACTGCCAACTTTACCCCTCTTATCCCCTAAATGACCCATCTCTATACCAGAAGAATGCAAAGTACCTGTAGACATGGCTGCACAGGTATAAAAAAAAAAAAAAAAACCCCCAAAAACACAGCATCCATGGGACCTGACCACATCCCAGGCTGTGTTCTGCATGAACTACAGAACTAACTGGCATCCCACCCAAGTACCATGTTCAATCATAGCCTCACCTCGGGCTTTGTGCCCACTGAATGACGCACAGCAATTGTTATCCCACTCCACAAAGGGGGATCCACCACGGACCCAGAGAACTACCACCCCATTAGACTGAGCCTTGTCTGCAAGGCTATGGAGCGTATAATCATGGAACTTATAAACAATAAACAATGACATTGGTAATCTCCGAACTCTGGACCATACCCAGTTTGGGTTTGTCAAAGGCCGATGACATTGGTAATCTCCGAACTCTGGACCCTACCCAGTTTGGGTTTGTAAAAGTCCGATCATGTCTCCTAAACCTGATGGACTACTTTGAAGCAGTCACCAAAGCTGTAGATAAGGGTAAGGTGGTTCTCACAGCCTATGTAAATCTCGCCAAGGCTTTCAACACCATCCCCCACTCTGGAATTATAGACAAACTTACTAAACTAGGTATAAATCCTTATGTCGCAAGATGGGTTGTTAACTATCTCACTGACAGAACCCACACTGTGAAAGTAGCAGACTCTAAATCCAACTTCAGACCAGTGACAAGTGGAGCACCACAGGGTTCAGTCCTAGGTCTTCTCCTGTTAGCCTGTACTTCAGAGAAGTAGATACCAAACGAAGTTTGCAGATGGCTGCAAACTAGGAGCCATAAGCAAAATTCCTAACTATGTGAACATCCTACAAAAGGGCCTCACTGAGACAGATGCCTGGTGTCAAAGCCATGGCCTCAAGCTCAGTGCCAAAAAGTGCATGGTCATCCCTTTTGGTTAAAACTCTGTACCCATGAACTAACACATGGGCGATAGTCTTAACACCAAAAGTGTGAGACCTTGGGACACAGGTGGACAGTAGTCTCCTTTGATCACATCGCCACAGTAGTCAGGAAGTCCTACGTGGCACACCTAATCACAAAAGGTTTCTCATCCAGGAAAAAAGATGTCATTGTTCCCCTCTACTATTTGACCCATTAGAGTACAGCGCCCCTTTTGGTTTGTACCTCAAGACTTCTACAACAACTGGAAAGGCCACAGAAATGCCTCCGGGGATTACCGGCCTCACAGATGCCCTACGCAGACTGTCTGAAGCTCCAGCTTTACTATGTCGCATATTGCCTACTCAGAGGCGATCTCTGCCTAACATACAAAGCTACGTCAAACCCACAGCTGTTGGACATGCTCCACATAGAGATCCCAATCCCTCAGAGCTACATGCTCTAGGGACCCAAACCTTGTCACCACAGTAAACGGAACATACTGGAGGGATAGATTCCTTTCCAAGAAACTTCCCATACTCTGGCACAAACTACCTATCTATATCAAACAAAGCTCCTCATTAGCACTCTTCAAGAAAAATCTTGATTGTATGGGAGATGGGAAATTCACCCCGGGAATCACTTCTGTGGCTCTGCTTGACAGGGGCATGGGAAAATAATTTTTTTGCGTGGCAAAAGCCAGGGTACAGTTTGGCTAGGCTTATAGGCCCTCGGGCCAATAGCCTAGTACCTACCTATGAATCCATCAGTTTGGAAAAGGATGGAAAAGGTTACAAAGCCATTTCTAAAGATTTGGGACTCCAGCGACCCACAGCCATTATCCACAAGTGGAGAAAACATGGAACAGTGGTGCCACTTCCCAGGAGTGGCCGGCCTGCAAAATGTACTCCAAGACTGCAGTGGCAACTCGTCCAAGAGGTCACTAAAAATACCCAGAACAACATCTAAAGAACTGCAGGCCTGACTTGCTTCAGTTAAGGTCCGTATTCAGGTCCGTATTCATGAATCAACCATAAGGAGGAGACTGGGCAAAAATGGCATGCATGTCAGTTGGTCAGCAGTGGTTTTTGCCTTTTAAAAAAGACATAAAGGCTCGTCTCACTTTTGCCAAAAAAGTCTTGATCCCCAAGACTTGGGGGAAAATTATTCTGTGGACTGACTAAAAAGTTGAACTTTTTGGAAGGTGTGTGTCCTGTTCTATCTGGTGTAAAAAAAAAAAAAAAAAAAACACACAGTTTCAGGAAAAAGATCATGCCAACAGTCAAACATGGTGTAGTGTGATAGTCTGGGGCTTCTTCTGGACCCAGATGACTTGCTGTGATTGATGGAACCATGAATTCTGTTCTGTACCAAAAAATCCCGACGGAGAATGTCTGGCCATCAGTTTGTGACCTATATATATATGTGTGTGTGTGTGTGTGTGTGTATATATATATATATTTAAAAAAAATCAAAAAAATTACACTTGCTCACCCAGTATTTCAGACAGTACTCTGCAGGGAGTTTTTGCCAGCTTATTAACCGCTCCCAAAGTATATGTTCTCAGTTCTCTCTCCCCACTAACACCTCCAACATTTGACATCTACCCAAGGAAAACAGTCTGCTTGGGGTATAAACATATATATGCAAATAGTTTTGAAGCAGAAATCCTAAATCTTGTACACTTCACGTATTTGGAAACAGTTGTTTCCTTGTGAATTGTTTTACCAGTCTCTTCCCAATCTTTTCTAACCTCCTATAATTCCTGTAGTTATAGTGCAGTATTTTCTGCTGTACTAATTTTTCCTCAAACATTTTCTGTTCTTAGATTCAACTAAAAATTCTGAGAGCAGGTCTTTCACTTAGGATTCCTATATCTCTTTCTCTGCCTGTACTTGGATGCCAGTCCTGAATAGGTAGGGCAGTCTCTAGCCTGTAGTCCAAATGTCTCTTGGCCTCTATTTGCTCCCAGTACATTGTTTCCTTTGCCGGTTTTCTCCAGTAAATTCCAGCCCCACCTTGCCTGTTCTCTGTACACTTTAAATGTTCTTATCCCTGTCTACAAAAACCAACACTGGAATGGAGAGAGGAAATATCCTAGAATACTTTCTACTACTCTGTGAATATAAAATACTGTGCGGTTGCTATTGCCCTAAGGATCTGCATGCAGTCTCTCACTCCATTGCTTTTAATTTCCCCATCCTTTGTCCCTTTCCATGTTAGAGTTATAGATTTTTGTTTGTTCGCTGTATGAGGTTTAACTGTAGCTCTAAAATCAGGTAATCTTAAATCACCCTGTTCTAGTGGGTCAACTTCTCCCACATGACCCTTTCCGCCACCCCCCCCCCCCCGATAAAATACTTAGTCTTTATTACTGTCCACAGCTTTTCTGATTTAAACCTGCCCTGTGTATAAAACTAAAGGAACTAAAATATTTTCATAGCTTATATCTTGCTATCCATGCCCATAAACAAGAGCTTCCAGGTTCTCCATTTTTGTATTTTCTTTGGTCTGTTCCCACATTCTTAGCTGCCGTAACAGAATCTTAAAGTACTTCATTTTATCGTGTACCCATAAGTGTGTATTGCTGAACTAATTAATGCGTGGGTACATAGTTTACAGCTGTAGCCTTTTGTCTTTAATTTTGCATCCCTAAAAGACTATTTGGTTCAAAGTATTACGCAACACTGACATCCTTTTCTGTTCAAAATATCGTCTGCAGATAAAGCCAACTTTTCGTTACCATACCAATTCTTTTTGAATTTGTCCTTTTTTTCTTTGCCAGTGGATCTAAATATAATGCAGATTGTGGGGGGGGGGACACACACCCCTGCCCGGTTCTTTTTCAAACAGAACTTAACGGGAAACCTCCCACTTTAATTTTAGCCTCTGATCCTGCATACATCATTCTTGTTATGGTATCAAGGAATGCAGATGCTTCAAAAATCCCAGCTTACTCTGTCAAATTTTCTTTGCGTCAAGACCCACCAACAAAAGTGATTTCTTGTATTCTGCTTCCCTCTGGATTGGATCCTCACTGTTCTGTTGTATGCTTGCCTCCCTTCCACAAAACCATGTTAATCCATATCTTATCAATTTTTGGCAACATCTTCGCCATTCTGTTAGCCGTTCTGGACATTTAACACTAATCATGGTTTAAAATTGAAATGGGCCTGTATGAATCTGGGTTTGACTGAGTCTTTTTACCATCTTTTGCTATTGCAGCCACCACAGCTTCCTTCCAATTCTGCAAAATCTTAAATAGGCACCCTAGGTTTGGCGGCAACCTTTCATGCTTTCTATTTAAGTCATCCTAAAAATGTGTGCTCTGGAGTCCTCAAAATAAATTGCTTAACAGCAAATGTTAGGTAGTCCAATCTCTCCTTCATTTTTTACATATGGGTTCGGAGCCGATCCTCTGCTCCGACTCTGCCGATTTTCAAGTTCAAAGACTTCTGGTTGGCTCATGACTAAGCAGGTATCCCATGGTGCACCAGTGCAATCCCCAGATCTCGTTTGCTGCATCGACTAGTTTGGATGTGCTTCTCTTGGCTCTGGCTTAAGTTTTTGCATTTTTCATTATCTAGTGTTTGCATATTTACTGAATATGTACATATATAGGGCTTTATTGTCTTGTGTGAGCGTATTAGTAGTATCCTGTATACCAGTAGTTGGGCGCAGTTGCGCTTTGCCTAAATAGTTACTTTTGGCAGTTTCGCCTTTTCCTGTTTACTGGAAAGTATACAGATAGGGTTTACCTTAATTGCCTTGTGATCTTGTGTTGTGACTAGTATTAGTAGTCTCTTGTGTATCAGTAGTTGACTGCAGTTGCGGTTGTCTAGATAGTTTGGCGATTTCGCCATTCTTAATCAGTAGGGGTCCCTATTGATTATTTTCCTGTCAAGCGATTATTGTTGACTGGTGGTCTTTAGCAGGGACCTGCTAAAGTCTTAATTACTTTACAGTTGCGAATTTTACTTCTACCCTTTGAGCGTGTGTGTGTTGTGGTATTCTTGGTCTGTGAATTAGAAGACCCGGTTCTTCACAGGGCTAGGCCCGTTTAACTTAGAGGACCTAGTCCTTGTGTTGCTACTCCACTGGATTTTTATTTGAAAGTTTTTCCTGTGTGACTGAATCTGTTTAGTGAAAGACCTACTTTTTTTTTCTTACACCAGGCTAGACCCGTTTAACTTAAAGGACCTAGTTCTTTGTCATTATCTTTCTCCTCTGGTTGCTTGTGTGTTGCAATGTCTAAGGATAGCAAGGAGCACAAACCCTCTGGGTTTAAAAAATGTATGAAGTGCTCAGAGAAAATGTCGGATGGCTGTAGTAGCTGTCTACTGTTTGGGAGCCATCCATTTGCAAGAGTCATGTTCTGTCATGCTTTCTCTCCTAGAGTGTTGCAGGAGAGAAAGAACTAACTGATACTCTGGGGAGGGGTGTTTTTTTGAAGCCATCCTTTGAGGAAGCTTTGTCTGGTTCTAAACCTCAGTCTGTCTTCGAAGTCAAGATCTGACTCGAAATCAAAAGGTTCAAAAAGGCCTTCTCCTGCACCGGCTGGTGCTTCGGAGCCACCTGCTAGATTAACAAAATCTGCCTCCACGACTTCTCAGCCTTCGGAGCCGAAGGAGAGCACCGTGGTTTGACTCACAGGTGCTTCGGTGCTGACTGCTGAACCCTTGCAAATAGTTGAGACTGCTTCTCTGAGCCGGTCTGTAGAGTCCCTACCGGTCTCCTTGATCAAATCTCCAGTGCCTGCTAGGTCTAGATCCCCAACCTTATCTTCTAGGTCTTTCGGAAGAAGATGTGGAGAGGGTAGTACTGAGACTCCTGAAGTAGTCTGCCCTGCCTAAACTTTTGTTGGCTCCGACCCAATTGGCTCTGGAGCCACTCGAACCAGTCTTGTCCTCATCCGTGATTCCTCCTCCAAGCAATGTTGGTTTTTTGGAGCCGGACTGCTTGTTACCAATGGAGGAACCCTCAGTTCCGGCTCCCCTTGCTTTTGCATTGGAGCAGAGTTCGGCTCAGACACACTCTGCTCCATCCATCGTGTCTAGGAACCGAAGATCTTCTGTCGGGGGGGGGGGGTTATCTCTCCGGTTCCGAGCCTTCCTCTCGGTGCTTTCGTTAGGGTGAGCTCTGACCCTACATCTATCTCAGAGCCGATGGCTCGGGCTCCGGCACCATCCTTTGTCTCTTCGGAGCGGGGACTGTCTTTGGAGTTGGAGAGGTCTGCTTTTGAGGTTGAGTGTGCTGTCACAATCTACAGCCCCTGCCAGTGGTACAAGCACCCCCCCCCCCGGGCTCCCACTTAGGTCTCCGTACCTATTCTCTCCAGAGATAGCAGAGACCCACACTCAGGAGCCACTGGCAGGTAGCCCCCACTCTTCCGGGGCCTCCCCAGAAGGTCCTTTCGGACACTTACCTAGAGTTGGAGGGGTTCCTTAAGTTGTCCTTTCTCCATTGTGGACATTCTAGAGATCCTTAAACAGAGATGCGACTGACCCACTGTCAACCCTTCTGACGAGTCTGTGTACCTGAAGGCTTTCGGGTCTCAACTCTCTGCCTCTTGGGTGTCTCCACCTTTCGATGAGCTAATGGATCTGGTTAGTCGGAAGGTGTGGGATACTCCGTGGAGCCAGTCCCTAGAAGACCAAATAAGTTCCTGTTTGCCCCCTCCTGGAAAATAATTCTTGTCTAAGGGCTTTCCTGTATATATGCCATGGTGGTGGCGGCAGCCACGAAAAAGGAGTTGGAGACTTCTCTGTTCATCCGCCAAACAAGGAGTCTCAACAGATGGACGGATTTGAGAAGCAAGTATTTAGTTCAGCGGCTTTTACACTGTGATCTCTGAACTATCTTACCCATTTCACGAGATTGCAGAGGGATCTCCTCATGGAGTTGGGAGATTCAGTACAAGGTGCTTGTCCTGAGGGAGTCCCGGATAGGATCTCTGCTCAGTTGTCCACCCTAAATTCTAACTCCTCCATGCGGCTTATCTCTCATGCGGCTGATGGAGCGAGCAGAGCAGCGGGTTCAGGAGTTGCCCTTAGGCGCCACTCCTGGATGCTCTTGTGTAATTTTGCGGAGCCTTTCAAGTCCACGTTCACAAATGCCCCATTTGATAGTTCCTCCTTGTTTGGTACCAAGGTGAAAGAAACTACTCCCTCAGTGTGAGCAAGAAGGGAAAGACCCTCTGCCGTGGGAGTCCGTTTTACCGTCCCCTGTCGGCCATACCCCAAAGGTCAAAGGAGAGGTAAGATGTGGTTCAAAAAGTCCCAGAGGGCCTTTCTGGACGCACAGTGAATCTTCCTTCAGAGGCAGACGAGGAGGAAATGGTAGACGTCGCCCTAGAGGCAGGGTCGGTCCGCAATACCAGCAAAGCCGTGGTTCCTTTCGAGGGTGGCCTTATCAGCACTCATGATGTGGGGCCTGTTTCTCTGGGGCCAGTCGGGGGTTGCATCTCTTGTACTCAGCCTGGCTAAATATAAGCTAGATATAACCCAAGACAAGTGGGTACAGAGTTTACCAGAGGCGGTGTCATACCCTTTTCCTTTCCATCGTTTGTTCCCAAGAAGATCCCAGATGTTCCACCCAATCACAGGGATCAGACAAATGTGGAGATAAACAAGTTGCTCTGAGTCATCCAGCCCGTCCCAGCAGACCAGACTGGATCTGGAACTTACTCCAGGTTCTTTTTAGTCCCAAAACGAACCGGAGACTGGTGGCCAATATTGGACCTCAACAGATTAAAGAAATCCATGAAAAAGGACCAGTTTTGGATGGTAACACTGCAGTTGATACTCCCGTTGTTAGAGAAAGACTATTGGATGTGCTCTCTATCTCCAAGACGCCTACTACCACATAAAAATGGACAAGGCGTCAAGGAGGTATCTGCGCTTCCGGCTGGGAGCCCTCCATTATCAGTTTTGTGCTCTGCCCTTTGGTCTCACCACAGCCCCCAGGGTGTTCACCAAATGCATGGCAGTGGTGACGTCTCACCTGAGACGTCAGGGATTCCAGTTGTTTCCGTATTTGGACGACTGGCTCCTGACCGCCCCCACCAGGCATCTACTTCTCCAAAACAGGGATGTCACCATCCAGCTTTGCTCAACTAGGGATCTCCATAAATTGGGAAAAATCTGCATTATTGGGAAAAATCTGCATTACTGCCCTCGCAATCTGCGATTTTAATAGGCGCAGAGGTACAATGGATATGACAGTCTTCCCGCCGAAAGAGCACAAAACCTAATCTCAAAAATTCAGCGACTTCTTCCGCTTTGGAAGGTCAAAGCAAAGTGGATTCTTCAGCTTCTTGGAACGAGCTCAACCATTCTGTTAATACCTTTAGCCAGGTTGCACATGAGAATCCTTCAATGGCTGCTGTTCTCCCAGTGGTCGTTGCCAATATCTTCCGCTGAATCATCCCTATTCTGCTGACTGTATCCTGCAAAAAGGACCTTCGTTGGTGGAAAGCCCCCATAAACTTGTTCACGGGAGCTCCTTTTGTGCCTGCCCAACCCGTTGCCACTGACCACGGATGCCTCTCTGGTCGAGGGGGGGGGGGCATTATCTTGGCAGGACTGTCCACGGCACATGGCAAGAACACGAGGCTCATCTGCAGATCAGCATTCTGGAGATAGAGCGGTGCTTCTGCTGTTGCAAGCACTTCAGGACCTTCTTCCTCCAGGGACGATTGCGATAGTCGGACAACATGTCTGTTGGTGGTATGTCAGCAAACAGGGCGGTACCAGATCTTACCCACTCTGTCGAGAGGCCATGTGAGTTTGGGAATGGGCTTTTTCTTCCCAATGCTTTCTGGTGGCAACGCACATTCCAGGGGCAGCAAACGTGTTGACAGACAAGCTGTCGGGCAATCTTGCTGCCCCACGAGTGGTCTCTGAAACTGGAAATAGTGGAACAGATTTTCCAAAAATGAGGACAACCTTGCTGCGACCTTTATTCCAGTCAGTGCCGAGTGCAGCAGTTATTTTTCCCCAATCCCCCTTCCGGGGGAAGCACCCAGAGATACTCTGGTCCACGATTGGCCCACGGGACTTCTCTGCCTTTCTACCATTCTCTCTTATCCCCAAAGTGATATAGAAAGCCAACCGACTGGGAAGCAGGTTGATCCTCATTGCTCCTTACTGGCCTCGTCCGGTCTGGTTCCCCTTCTTCGAGCCTCTTCTGGGCGATCCTTGGATCCTGGACCCAGTTCCAGATCTATTGACCCACATGTCGGGTTTGCTACACCCCTCTCTCCACACCCTCAAATTGACAGCTTGGCTGCTCCAGTTCCATCCATCTCTAATCAGGCTTCATGATGTTTTGTCATCAGTGCTTTTATCCTTGCATAAACCATCAACCAGAAAGAAGGCTGTATGATAGTAAATGGAAAAGTTTCTCTATTTGGGCACATAAAATGAATATGGATACTTACACTGCTCCCATTGCCATAATTCTGGAATTACTTCCAGAGCTTTTTCAGCAGGGATCTGCCCCAGCCACTATCAAGGTACAATTGGCGGCTATCTCACATTTTTATTTGGTATCTCCAAATGTTAACCTTATGTCTCAAGTGATGTAAAACTTTCTTGAGGAGAGCCACTTTACTGAGACCACCTTTACAGGAACCTGTGGCTTCTTGGGACTTAAATTTTGTGTTGTCTAAACTAACATCCCCTCCCTTTGAACAGTCTCATTCAGCTTCCTTAAAGTACTTTTCTTGGAAGACTGTATCCCTGGTAGCTATTACATCAGCCAGACGTGGCGTTTCTGAGCTACATGCCCTGTCTATTAAGCCACCTTAGTTTTTCATAAAGACAGGGTTTCTTTATGTACCAACCCTTTATTCCCAAAGTTTGTTCTGCCACATTGAACCAGTCCATTGAGCTTCCAGTCTTCTTTCCCAATCATAGCAATGCAGCTGAACATCATTTCCGCCAGTTGGATGTTGACAGCTACGTTTTTATTTGGTCCATTGCAAAGAATTTCGGAAGTCAGACCAGTTTGTTTCTTTTTCTGATTCAAGATTGGGCTTGCCAGTTTCTAAGGTGACATTGTCCAACTGGATTTAGAGTTGCATAGCTTTCATCTACAGTTAGGAGGGCAGACCTTTACCCCACAAGATCAAGGCTCACTCTTCTAGGTCTCTGTCTACCTCTGCAGCCTTTCAAGCCAGGGTACCAATTGATCATATCTGTGCAGCAGTTACGATGGCTACCCCTCACCTTCATTACTCAAGTTGGATTTGGCTTCTAGGGTTAGATCATCCTTTGGCTCCACGGTGCTCAGGAGTATCTTCCAGTGAGCTACCCAAGAATAAGGCACTAGGGAAGCTGTCCCATATGTAAAACTGAAGGTGAGATTGGACTGCCTAACATGTACTCACCATAACATTCTATGTTGGTAGTCCATCACGCCCTTTATTTTTACCAACCCTCCTTCCTGCCCCCATCCTGGAAGATCTGGAGGTAATACTGTAAATTTCTTGGTTGGAGACCCTTTAGTATTGGTTTGTTGGTTAGGGGTTTCTTTCTATTTTCTATTTCTAGTGAGCAGCAAACAAGATTTCGGGATTGCACTGGTGCACCATTGACTACCTGCTTAGCCATGAGCCAACCGGAAGTCTTAGAGCTTGAAAGTGTGGTGTGGTGTGGTGTGGTGTGGTGTGGTGTGGTGTGGTGTGGTGTGGTGTGGTGTGGTGTGGTGTGGTGTGGTGTGGTGTGGTGTGGTGTGGTGTGGTGTGGTGTGGTGTGGTGTGGTGTGGTGTGGTGTGGTGTGGTGTGGTGTGGTGTGTGCCTCTGCTACAATCATAACTTCATATGCCTCTCCAGGAAGGGGGGGGGTCTTATTTCTAGCCAAATGTTCCCCTTCTACCAGCCTTCTAGACTTCTTTGCGTTAGTGTGGAGGAGGACTTATGGTTGGCCATCTTACATTTTCATGCTGCATGATCCTATAGATGTCTGTGGACCAGGCCTGAAGTTGCAGAGCAGTTAAGTATCTCTTCGGGAAAGATTTTCTCCCCAAGGTATTGTTAGGGGCCATTTTGTAAGTTATCGGATGTCAATCTTCATTTATTCTTGACTTATGGGACTCTGTTCTAACCCTCTTAACTGGCTCGGCTGCTATAACAGCTAGCGAGAACCAAAATCTCTCTAGCAAAGTCAATACGTCTCCATATCGGCTTGCCAAACTCGTCAGCTAAGTGTATTTTTCATTTATTTCTAGTACTTAAGTGCATCTCTTTATTTTTGTATAATGTGTGTGTGTGTGTATATATATATATATATATATATATATATATATATATATATATATATATATATATATATATCTATCAATCATATGGACCAAAGGTTGAAAAACAGCAAATCGAAAAGCAGTCTCGCTGATTTTCGAAATACAAGTTCAAACATAGTCATGCGGGGGTGGGGGGTAAGCCCCCCTGCAATCCCCTATATGGGGGCTGCTCCCACCACACCCCCACTTTATTATTCTAACTCCGAGGTTGCACTGACTGGGGATAGGGTCCACTTCCCGATCCCCACTGTAGTGCACTCCGCACCCAAAGTGCTGAGTCTGCAATGAGCAAATGTCAATGTCCATTTGCTCCTTGCACATTCAATGCATTTTTATTCGGTTGTCGGTAAACTTGAAAATATACTTCAGCACAACTGTCTTTCGACAACGTGTGTTTCAAGCTTTCAAAGGTAAACAGTGTCTACTTCATACCACTGAGACCAAAACATCTAAATCCCAAAACACTGAAAACTCAGAACATTGAAAGTGTGCTTCATAACTTAAAAACTACAATGCATATGCAGATAACATCTCCACCTGTAACACCACCTAACTAGCAAACACACTTTCTACGATGTCCTTCAAGAATGCAACTGCAGTCATAACATGTGGGTTGTCCTGCCTCAGGCAGCCCTCGGTCGGCCGGATTCCAAAATCTGGGGCTGACGTCGCATTTCTCTCCGTCAGAGCGGCTGGAGTACATAAGCATCAGCCGACGCCATTTTCTTCAGTCTTGCCGTGCGGTGCCCGAAGCAGTTCGCAAGTGCCGGTCGGTCAGCTCATGTATTCTACGATACCGAAGTCATCAAAAAAGCTAAGTACTCTGTTGGGGACCTTTTCTTGCCTCAGCCGATGTCAGAAAATTACTGAAAAAGTTAACCATTGTCTTTCTTGTGGTAAACAAATACCTCATAAGGAGATTTTTTCGTCTAATTTTGCTTACACCATGCCGTCGGATCTTCCGACATCGCAAACTCCCAAAAAGCGAAAAGACTGGGACCGACATCCTCGGTCTGCGTCTACCACAGACTCCACGCCAAAACCTAGCGCGAGTGCTTTGGTTCCCTCTGAGACGGTCTCTCCACCACTCCGAACCGAAGACACCGCATTACTGACGACTGATTCTAGACATTACCCGACGCCAGTTATAGATTTTCCTCCGGATACCGAAACAGAGGAAATGCCCGAGACCATTGCTGTAGACAAGGTCACTCCAGCACGTGGAGCTGCCAGGCCCCCTATGGCTATGTCTATTAAGGCCTACACTAGGGCTAAGGCAGCCAGCAAAACAAAGCATATTACTTCTAAATCCTTACCTCAGCCGACTCCAGAGACAAATTATGTCCATGGCTGCTGATTTAATTTCCATGATTAGAGGTTCACAGGCCCATCCTGAGAGAGGATCCCAGCCTCCTCCTGATAAAAGGCCCGGGGTTGAACCCTCTGACCCTACTCCTTCAGATGAAGATTCTGAGGGCTCTGTCCACTCTGATAGCCAGGAAGAGCTCTTCCAGACCTATGAGGACTCTGATGCAGAAGATGGCCTCCCCTCCTGAGGATATTTCTTTTGGGGAAGTTCTGCACACCATGAGGGAACATTTCAAGTGGCAAGGTCAGGAATATTCTGATTCTAGGAAACTCCTTAGGACTTTCCTTAAGAAGCCTCAGCACAGGCCCTTAGCTATTCCTCCTGTACTTGATGTTCTGGATGATTTGTATTCTGACTCTAGTGCTACCCCTGATTCTCTTCCTCCTGCTCCAGCCAAGCCAGACGGGTATTACAGGGTCCCAGAAACTCATTCCCATTTATTCAGGGCCCATACTGCTGATTTGGAAACTATTTCACAGGGGCCTAAAGGAGTTTCAGCCTCCACCTCAAAAAATCCTTTGCCCTCCAACAGGGAAGCTAGGTCATTAGAGAGATGGGGCAAAAAGGTTTACACATCCACTACCATATCTATGAGAGCTTTAAATTGCCTTTTTCATATGTTACAATATCAGGGTTATCTGTTAGAAGATTTACAAAAAACTTTAGCCACTCCTGATCCTTTAGACAGGAAGACTTTGCAGGAAGCTGTACATAACACTCGGCAAGTAAGCAATCACTTCCTGCAGTGTGGATATGATGCACTGGAAGCTTCATGTAGGGCAGCTATGACAGGGGCAGTCATTCGTAGACATGCTTGGTTAAAAGATCAACCTCTACCAGATCATGTGAAAGCAAAACTTCTGGATGCACCTTTGGAAAAGAACAAGCTTTTTGGTGCAAATGCTAAGGATGTGTTAAAGACCATCGAAGAAAAAGCAAAATCAGTTCAGACTGTGAAAGATTTCCTCCAGGTTCAACCCCCCAGATTCAGTAGGAATTGGCCTTCAAAAAACTGGTCCTTTCCTAATCCAGAAAAGTTTCAAAGGGGTAAGAACAGACGTGGCCGAGGAAGAGGCCAATACAGAGGCCCTTACAGGGGACGACAATGGCAGCCAGGAAACCAAAGTAGTAACGCAGGGGTTTCACCTGCCCCACAATCTCAATGACTTTCCTCCTACTACCGCCTACCAGGGAACAACTAGAAGCTCCCTTGGGCGGGAAATTATCTCTGTTTGCAGAAAACTGGCACAGACTGACAAAGGACAAATGGATTTTGGACATTATAGACCGAGGGTACAGGTTTCACTTTCATACCTTACCAAGAAAACAAGGCATGCCAAACCTACCACAAAATCAGAGGGCAGAGGCTATCAAGCAAATCACTCTGCTGACTCGGATGAAAGCAATAGAAAGAGTTCCACAACAAGAACAAGACCAGGGGTTTACTCAAGACTGTTCCTTGTTCCAAGAAAAGAATCTCAATGGAGACCAATACTGGACTTGTCCGCATTAAACACCTTTCTCATAGTACCAAAGATCAAAATGCTGACTCTACAGCAACTCCTTCCCATGCTGGGCAAGGGGTCGTGGCTGATTATTCTGGACCTCAAGGAGGCATACCTGCATGTCCCTATCAGACACAGCTGCAGAAGATACCTCAGATTTCTTGCAGGGCCAGAGCATTATCAATTCTCAGCATTGCCATTTGGCTTATCTACTGCGCCCAGAGTATTTACAAAATGCCTGGCTTCAGTAATTGCTCATTGCAGGCTCCAGGGTATACAAATTTACCCGTACCTGGACGACTGCCTTATACAAGCGGACGACAAATTGATGTTGACAAAAAACCTGGATTATGTCATACGATTACTTCAAGCTCTGGGATACACAATCAACTTCCAAAAGTCAAGACTGAAACCATCCCAGCAAATAATCTTCTTAGGAGCCAAACTAGACACAGCCTCTCAGATGGCTTACCTGACAGAAGACAAGCAAGAGAAGTTAACTCATTACTTCAAAGGTTTAGCAAAACTCACCCAGATGACTGCAAGGAGATTCCTACAGGCCCTGGGTTGCATGGCATCCTGCATTCTCCTGGTCCCATTAGCAAGACTACACATGAGAAAGCTTCAATGGTACCTAAAAAGCATTTGGTCTCAACACAGCAACAACTTGGAGACAATCATACCACTCATTCCATGCCTACAAAAGGAATTCCTATGGTGGGCCTCGGTGAGCCAGGCAAACACAGGTATGTCATTCAAAAAAACCACAGATAACACAGACCATGACTACAGACGCCTCAGACCTTGGATGGGGGGCGCACATGGAAGGCAGGTGTATACAAGGACAATGGTCTCCAAAGGAAACACATCTGCATATAAACCAAAAGGAAATGCTGGCAGTAATGCATGCCATCGAGGCCTTTCAACACCAACTCCAGCAAGGCCATTTAATGATACGGACAGAAAACACCACTGTGATGTGGTACCTAAACAAGCAGGGGGGCACCCACTCTTACCCCCTTTGCAGGCTAACCATGCAGCTTTGGGAGAAATCACTGAGCCTAAACATCCAGTTACAATCCCAGTTTGTTCCAGGAAAAGACAATGTGTTGGCGGACAGCCTAAGCAGGAATTTCACAGATCCACACAAGTGGAGGTTACATCCGAAGGCCTTCAGACAACTCACTTCGACATGGGGCAAGCCCTCTCACCTCAACCATCTTCTACCAAAATTTTGCACAAGGACATACCATCCAAAAGCTTGGAAAATAGATGCCCTCTCATTCAACTGGAACTCCCTAGCATCTATGCATTCCCACCTCTGCCACTAATGACCTCAGTATTACTAAAGATCAAAGCAGAGAAACCCAAGGGAATCATAATAGCTCCGGACTGGCCAAGACAACAATGGTACCCACTACTACGGAGCATATGTCACACCAGGAGGTGGGCCCTTCCCCAGTGGCCTCTACTTTTGACTCAACACAATTTCGAAACACTGCATCCAAATCTTCAGACACTGCAGCTAACAGCCTGGGAGATCCCATAAATAACTTCAGCTTATCTCTCTCCAAGGAAGACCATCCACCAGAAAGGTGTACTTAGCAAAGTGGAAAAGATTCAGCAATTGGAATACCAGCAAGGGACATGATGCATCATTGTTTAACATCCCACTCATCTTGGAATATTTTGCAGATATGTTAAAGAACAGCCTCTCATATTCTTCCATAAAGATACATGCATCTGCTATTTCAGCTAGATACAACACTGATCCTCCTGTTTTTTCTCACCCCTTACTAAGGCAATTCCTCAGGGGAATCAAGAACATTAAGCCGCCAAGAAAGGCCCCAGTGCCAGCCTGGGAACTCAATTTTGTCTTAGAAAAACTGACTCTACCTCCATTTGAGCCAGCAGCTTCAATTGACTTGCAATTTCTCTCATGGAAGACAGCTTTCCTGTTGGCAATTACCTCAGCAAGAAGGGTTTCGGAACTACAGGCCCTAATGGCAATACCACCCTTTATTATTTTTCACAGAGACAGGGTTTCATTAAGGACCAACCCTACTTTTATGCCAAAGGTGGTATCTAGGGTTTCTTTAAATCAAGCCATTCATCTGCCTGCTTTCTTCCCCAATCCTGAGAATAAGGGGGAAAGACTGTTGCATACCTTGGACATTCACAGACAACTTCGATACTACCTGGACAGAACCAAGGCCAGTAGGAAGTCTGAATAGCTTACACCCCTGCAGTCCAAGGAAAAGTAATTTCAAAACAGACTATTTCAAAATGGATTGGACATTGCATCAGATTCTGTTATTCCTTTCATGGAAAGACTGTTCCAGCCAATGTCAGACCACATTCCACCAGAGCTACAGCCACCTCTACAGCATTCCTAAGAGGGGCGCCTACCAAGGACATTCTAGAAGCTGCTACATGGAGCTCCGTGCATACATTCTCCAAACACTACAATCTCCCTCTATACTCCAGATCCAGAGCAGGCTTTGCTTCGGCAGTCCTGCAGGGTTTGATTGCCACACCATCTTTTTCCTAGAGCATTCCTCCTCCCCCAGCTAAGCTATGGTATTCTACCCACATGTTATGACTGCAGTTGCATTCTTGAAGGACATAGTACAGTTTTGTACCTACCATAAATGTAGATGTCCGATAGACATGCAACTGCAGTCGGATTTTCCCTCCCTCCATACCCCTCTATGCCTAGGGTCCACTCCTATCCCGTTTCTCTTAGCTGGGGATATCTGTTATGGTATATTTGTTTTATTGCTCATTTATTTGTTTGGAATCCTGTTTGTCTTCCAATTTGATTACAGCCTTCCTTGGAGGGCATCTGGGGCAAGAAACACTGAAGAAAATGGCGTCGGCTGATGCTTATGTACTCCAGCCGCTCTGACTGAGAGAAATGCAACATCAGCCGACATCGGACCCAGACTTTGGAATCCGGCCGACCGAGGGCTGCCTGAGGCAGGACAACCCACATGTTATGACTCTGCAGTTGCATGTCTATCAGACATCTACATTTATGGTAGGTACAAAACTGTACTTTTCTGCAGGGGGGGGGGGGCAAAATCCCCTTTCACTCCCCTTATGAGGGGCTCTGCCCCCCCCCCATGAATTGAATATACCAACTCCAAGATCACACTACAGTGGGAAAAAGTAGATTTCCTAATCTCACTGTATCAGTCGCCATACACTGAGGTTAAATTAACTTTTTTCCACTGTAGTGTGATCTTGAGTTTAATTTGCTTGGGGGGGGGGGGCAGAGCCCCCCATAAATGTAGTAGAAAGTGTTAGGTGGTGCTTGTAGGTGGGGTGGAGGGGATCTGGTTTACTTCTGATATGTAGTTTTCAATGTTATGAAGCACACTTTCAATGTTCTGAGTTTTCAGTGTTTTGAATTTTCGATGGTATGGTCTCTTATGAAATAGACCTGTCTGTGTGTTTCTTTAGTGCGCGAGTGTCTCTGCAGTTAATTTTTTCTTTTCTCAATATGGCAGACACATCTAGGGGAACTACTGGCTTCAAACATTGTCAAGATTGTGGGAGAAAGATGCCCAACTCTGGGCAGTCTTGCGTTTATTACTTGGGCCCGGCACATTTACTGGAAGAGTGCCTTGTTAAGCCTTCATTCACCGGACACAGCCTGTGGGTAATGACTTCTATGCTGCAGGTCTCTGTGCCAGTCACCACTGTACTGACAGTTCATCCAGCTCCATTGGGGCTGGTCACCTTGGCAGCTCCATCCAAAATTTTGGAACCAATACCTTCCCAGGTGCTGCCAATAACTTCAAAACCAGGACTCCTCAAGACTGTTCCCAAGCAGTTGATCCGTTAGCAGGTCAACTTTCAAGCCCCTTTCTAAACAGACCAGAATTTGTCAGCCTTTCCTATCCATTCCTCTAGGAGTATGATGGAAGTAAACTTTAGGTTGGTGGGCTAGCTCCTTGTGGCCAGGGGTCTTAGTTTCCTCCTGAACCTCGCTCCCTTCTGGAGATGGGACTTCTCCTAGGACACCAGACTTTTCCTCCAACTCCTCCAAGGGTTTAGAGACTACTTTTTACTTCAGTTCCAGACTCTACCTTGAGTTCCTCTACTCCATTAAAGCCGATGAACACCCGGAGTTGTGGCTCCACTGCTGGATCTGTGGGGCTTGGATTGGCTGCAGTTTTTATTCGGAGCCACCCTTTACTCTTGGAGTTTCAGCACACGTCTGATCTTTCTCCAGTTCTGACTTGGTGGTGGCAGTTTATTAGAACAGGGTGGGACTGCTGTTCCAAGGTTGTCTGTTCAGGCCCCTGGCCTTGTTCAGGGGCACCCGCCTTCAGGTGATGGAGAGCGCAGTGGCCTCTGTGGGTTCTCAGGTGGCCCCTTCCTCATGGGAGATTCATCCCGGTAAACTTTGTCATGGACCTTTGCCTTAAGAATCTGATCAAGGAGCTGTCTGATGCCCTTGCAGGAGCTGTCTGAGGAAGTTAAAGATGAAGTGGCCTCTCAACTGTCCTGGAGTCTATTTTCAACTCTTCTGTTAGGCTCATTGCACATGCAGCTGAAGGGGTGACTAGGGCAGTTGGTTCCCACGTTGCCACAAGGAGGCACACCTGGATGTGCTTGCGAGTTTGGGGAGGCATTTACGTCTTCGTCATTGCTCCTTTTGAAGGATTGTCATTTAGTCGCAAAGTCAGAGAAACCCTAGCCCGGTATGAGAAAAATGGAAAGATCTTATCTGCAGCATGCATAGTTTTTCGGCTCCCCAGCGGTCCTATTCCAGGAACCAAAGGGGCAGGAAGATGTGCTTCAAAAAATCCCAAGTCCTTTTCAGGAGACGCTTGGCTTCAGGGTAGAGGGGAGAGCTCTAGTGGAAGAAGCAGACCCTGTGGCAGAAGTGGCTTGCAAAATCAGGGTTCCAGAGATTTATTTTCTCAGAAAATCCCTATCAGCACTCCTGAAAGGAGGCCCGATTGCTCGAGTTTGGAAGCAGTCTGGTGGAGGTTGCCCTTGCACTCTAGAACCTGGTGACCACCACAGATACTTTGGTGCAAAGGATTATTGCCAGAGGATACTACATCCCTTTCATGCTCTTTCCAGGATTGGGTAGAAGAATCCCCAATTGTCCACCCAATCCAGAGGGATTAAGCAGCTCTATATTCAAAAGCTACTAGGTCATCCAAGAAGTCCCACCAGACCAAATAGGATCTGGGTTTTACTAAAGGTTTTTTGTGCCAAAAAGGACAGGTGACTTGAGACCAATCCTAGAGCTCAGCCTTCTGAACAAATGTGTTCAGCTAACAATTCCAGATGGTCACAGTTGAGTCTATCCTACCATTCTTAGAGGAAAGACTATTGGATGTTTTCCATAGACCTTCAAGACTCTTTTTGCCACAAAAAAAAGGACAAGCACTCCAGAAGGTTCCTCTGCATTCATATAGGAACCAGTCACTGTCATTTCGGGGTGCTGTCTTTTGGTCTCGCCACAGCCCCCAGGGTGTTAGCAAGTGCATGGCAGCAGTAATAGCTCACTTGAGACTGCATGGATTCAGAGCATTTCCATACTTAAAACGACTGGCTCATAACCGCTCCTACCATGCAGCTACTAAATCAACTAACTGATTTCATTCTGCATCTCTTTGCTCGTCTAGGCATTGCAGTGAATCAAACAAAATCACAACAAAGTCCATCTCAAGATTTGGAGATTTGGAATTTGAGCCCACCTGACTACCACCACTTGTACAGCTTCCCTTCCTCTACGCAGGTTGCAAAAGATAAGATCCCGAGTGCAAGCCTTTCTTTCCAATGGTCTGGTACCTGCACTGTTCAAGCACTAAGGTCCATGGTAGAAGCAGCCATCACCCTGGTCTCACTGGTAAGATTTCACTTGAGACTTCTGCAGTGGCTTTTGGCATCCCAATGGTCCATTCTGGCATCCCTTGACTCATCCCGTTTGAATCCGTTGCAAGAAGGGCCTATCCTGGTGGATGGAATGCAAGAAAATTCTTTTAGCCGAACCTTTGTTTCACTTAATCCCAAGACCATAGTGACCACGGATGCCTCCCAGATTGGGTGGGGGGCAGTATCTGGGCATAATATTCCAAGGCACTTGGTTCCTGTTAGAGGCCAAGTTGCATGTCAGTGTTCTGTAATTGAGAGCACTGCTTTTAGTCTTGCAGGATTTTTAAAATGCCCTCCCTGTAGGAATTGTTGCGATTTCAGACAAAATGGCTATAGTCTAGTACATCAATAAACATGCCAGAACCAGGTCTTATCCCCTTTGTCAAGAAGCTCTTGAGTATGGCAATTGGCGATTTTTCTTCCAGCCGTTTTCCAATACCAACGCATATCCTGGGGAGTTCAAATGTGGTAGCAGACAAGTTGAGCTGAAAGTGACTGATTAGGTTTTCTGTCGTTGGGGCTGACCTTCCTTCGATCTTTTTGCATGTCCCCTAAACAAGTCCAGCAGCTACTTTGTCCTAACTCCTCCTTGGGGGAGTCCCTGAGAGAGGCTCTCTTTCATGATTGGCCATTGGGGCTTCTATGCCTTCCCCCCCTTTCCACGGATTACTCTTTTAAAGCCATCTGGTTGAAGAGCAAAGTGATCCCCGTTGCCCTCTCTTGGCCTCGACAAGTCTGGTTCCCTTTTCTGTAGCCTCGCCTAATACACAGTCCACTGACTGGACCCAGATGTTCATCGTGCAAACAGCTGCAGTAATCACAGATGTGGTTTTCTGCCGTCAGGCGGTCCCTCGGTCGGCCGAATTCCAAACTCTAGGTCCGGCGTCTGTTGTTGTCTCTTTCCTGATGTCAGTGAGGCAGGGGTATACAAGACACAGCCGACGCCATTTTCTTCAGTCTTTTTTGCCGCGCGGCGCCCGAAGCAGAAGCAGTTCGCAAGTGCCGGTCTGCCAGCTCCTGAATTTACAAAAAATTGGAAACCGAAGTCTTCTTTAAAGCTAAGTACCCCGTTGGGGAAACTTTCCTTACTTCAGACCGATGTCAGAAAAAGTTAACAATCGTATTTCTTGTGGGAAGCAAATACAGCACAAGGATTTCCATTCCCCCTGCATACCTTGTTTAGGCCCAGACCACGAAGTCTCGGGCTGTCGCTTTTGCGCTACTTTCAATAAACGCACTATTAAGCGTCGGGCGGAGTTCGCCCAACACCTTTTTGGTAAAGCCTTTGATTATAAAATGTCGTCGGAGACTCAGACTACCGTTTTGTCCAAAAAACGCAAGGACCGACACGCGAGGTCCGCGGTCTCAACCGACACCACGCCAAAACTGGCTACACGTGGTTCTCAGCGAGACGCCTATGCAGTCCCTGACTACCGACTACACTTCTTTGGTGGTGTCTTCTGTAACCGAGACCGCAGGTACCTCGGCCCATACCCAGACTACAACCACCGAAGCCACTGTGTGTTGAGCCTCCTAATGTGGGCAGGTTCACTTCCACCCATGGTGTCTTTAGACCCTCATCTTCCTTTTCCATTAAGGCCTTTACTAAGTCCAAATCAGCCAGGCATCCCAAGAGGCCTGTTGCACAGGGCCCATCTCCAGGCCCCATGCCTAAAAGGCAGATGCTTAAAATGGCTGAGGATTTAATTACTCTTATCAGGGGTTCCCAACCCCCTCCAGACAAGAGACCCAGAGTGGAGGAAGACTCTCCCTCTTCTGATCAGGGCTCCATTTTTTCAGAACATTCTGATGTAGAGGAACACTCTTACTCCCCTTTTGAAGATTCTGATGCAGAGCAGTCCATTCCTTCTGTATCTCCTCCAGAGGATTTTTCTTTTGGGGAAACCTTGCACACCTTGAGGGAACACTTCCATTGGGAAGGCCAAGACTTTTCTGATTCCAAGAAAAGACTTGGGAATTTCTTTTGTTACCTCAACACAGACCTCTGGCAATACCTCCTGTCTTGGACATACTTGATGATTATTCAGAGGCTTGCCTTAATCCGGATTCCCTGCCTCCTGCCCCAGTCAAGCCTGATAGGTACTACAGAGTTCCTAACTCCCACCAATTTCTTTACAAAAGCCATAATGCTGACCCTGAAACCATTTCTCAAGGCCCAAGGGAATGAAGGCCTCTACTGCTAAGAAACCTTCCGAAAGAGAGTCAAGATCCTTAGAAAGGTGGGGAAAAAGGGTATATACCTCGGCCACCCTAGTTATGAGGGCCTTAAATTGTCAGTTTCATTTGCTTAAATATCAGCAGTTTCTGTTATCACAATTAAGGAATAAAATGTCTCAACCTGAACAACCAGATTTGAAGGAGTTGCAGGATATGATGCACAGTGCAGAACAAGTGGGTAAACACACCTTACAATGTGTCTCTGATGCCCTAGAGGCCTCATGTAGAGCTGCTGTTACAGGATCAGTCATTCGTAGACAGGCCTGGCTTAGGGAACAAATCTTGCCTGATCATATGAAAGCTAAACTACTAGATGCTCCTTTACAAAAGGATGTGCTATTTGGTACTAGTGCTGAGGAGATGCTACGGAAAATGGAAGAAAAAAGCCAAATCTATGCAAACTGTCAAAGCTTTTCTACAGGTTCAACCACCACGTTTTAGCAGAAATTGGCCTTCTAAAAACTGGTCCTTTCCAGCCACGGACAAGCCCCAAAGAGGGAGATACAGGTGCACAAGGGGCAGAGGACAATCACAAGGATCATAGAGGCAGGCAATGGCAAACTCCAGCACCAAGAGGTGGCGAAGACAGTGCACAACAATACAGGAAACAAACCCAATGACTTCCTCCTTTCCATGCCAAGCAAGTCTCAGCTGGCAGCACCCTTGGGAGGAAAGCTGGCATTATTTACAAGAAATTGGCATATTGTCACAACAGGCAAATGGATCCTGGGCGTTATAAACAGAGGCTACAGATTTCATTTTCACACTCTTCCAAAAATGAGAGGCATGCCAAGCCACCTGCCACACAATCAAAGGGCAGAGGCACAACTACAAATTTCAAAGCTCATAGACATGAAAGCTATTCAAGAGGTTCCTACTCACGAACTAGGTCAAGGTTTTTATTCCAGGCTATTTCTGGTACCAAGGAAAGGAACCGACTGGAGACCCATTTTGGACTTATCCATCCTAAACGCATTCTTACTAGTACCAAAATTCAAGATGCTCACATTACAGCAGCTTCTTCCCATGCTGGGCAAGGAGTTTTGGCTGGTAACATTGGACCTCAAGGAGGCATATCTGCATGTCTCAGTCAGACAAAGCTGCAGAAGATACCTCAGATTTCTTGCAGGTTCAATTCACTATCAATTCTCTGCATTGCCCTTTGGCTTATCTACTGCGCCCAGAGTATTCACGAAATGCCTGGCATCAGTAATTGCCTACTGCAGACTTCAAGGGATACAAATGTATCCTTATTTGGACGACTGCCTGATCCAAGCGGACAGCAAGCCCATACTTCTGGAACATCTGGCTTATGTAACACGGTTACTGAATTCCCTGGGATACACAGTCAGAGAAATCCAGGCTAACACCATCTCAGAAAATAACTTTCCTGGGTGCCAACTTGGACACAAACACCCAGATGGCCTATCTTACGCCAGAAAAATGGGGGCAACTAACTCAGTACTTCAAAATACTAGCAAATTGTACCAGGCTTACTGCAAGGAAAATCCTGCAGGCTCTGGGCTTCATGGCATCTTGCATTCTTTTAATCCCATGTGCAAAGTTGCATATGAGGAAACTTCAATGGTACCTAAAAAACCTATGGTCTCAACACAGCCACAGTTTGGAAACAATAATACCAATAATTCCATGTTTGCAAAAGGAATTTCTATGGTGGGCCCAAGCATGTCAAACACAGGTCTCCCATTCTGCAAGCCTCAAGCAAATCAAGTCATCACAACAGACGCCTCAGATTACGCCTGGGGGGCGCACATGACAGACAGGTGCATTCAGGGCAAATGGTCCCAAAAGGAAAAGCACCTTCACATCAATCAAAGAAATGCTAGCAGTGATAAATGCAATTACAGCTTTCAAGGACCTCCTGCATCCAGGACAATTAAGAACAGACAACACAGTAATGTGGTACATAAACAAGGAGGAACACATTCATACCCCCCTGTGCAGACTAGCCATGACACTTTGGAACTTGGCTCTGGAATGGCAAATCGAACTTCAGGCACAGTACTTGCCAGGTTTGGAAAACACGCTGGCAGACAATCTAAGCAGAAATATGACAGATCCACACGAATGGAAGTTGCATCCTCAAGTGTTTACAAAGATAATCCAAGCGTGGGGGAGGCCAGACTTAGATCTCTTTGCCTCCCACAGGAATCAATTGGAAAAGTTCTGTTCAAGGACCTAAAGGCCTGGAGAGTGGACACCCTTTCATTCAGTTGGACAGCATGGACAGTTTACGCTTTCCCACCTCTGCCTCTTCTGCCCAAGGTACTCTTGAAAGCAATAGCAGACAGACCGAAGATGATACTGATTGCTCCAGACTGGCCAAGACAACACTGGTACCCACTCCTGAGGAGCCTAACACCTACTCCTCCCTGGTCCCTACCTCTAATGTCTCTTCTGCTGACTCAGCTACAAAACTCTTCACAGTCAGCTGAAAACACTCAATCTCGCTGCATGGAAAATTCCTTAACACCACAGCAGACCCTACTCCCCAAAGAGGTGCAGGATGTCATTTTGGAGGCCAGAAGGCCATCTACTAGAAAGGCTTACTCCGCAAAATGGAAACTGTTTTGCTTTTGGAATGAGAAAAAAGGCCAGGACCCTAGAAAACTGAATTTGCCTCTGGTATTACAGTATCTAGCTGAGCTGCTGAACAGTGGACTTTCATTTTCCTCCATAAAAATCCATGCCTCAGCCATTTCTGCAGAATTCAACACTGATCCACCCTTATTCTCTCACCCACTCTTAAGACAGTTCCTCAGAGGGGCTAAGAATATAAGACCACCAAGGAAACAACCAATACCAGCCTGGGATCTTAATTACATTCTAGAAAAATTAACATCGTCTCCCTTTGAGCCAGCTGCCTCAACAGATTTGCAGTATTTGTCCTGGAAAACAGCCTTCCTTCTGGCCATTACCTCAGCTCGTAGGGTTTCGGAACTACAAGCCCTCATGGCTGTGCAGCCCTTTCTCATCTTCCATCAGGACAGGGTTTCCCTTCGAACCAACCCGTCATTTATGCCTAAATTGGTATCCAGGGTAGCTTTAAATCAAGCCATACACTTGCATACCTTTTACCCCAATCCTCAAAACAAAGGGGAAAGGCTGCTACACTCCTTAGACATCCATAGACAGCTATGTTATTTGGACAGAACAAAGCCTTTCAGGAAATCAGACCAACTTTTTGTGTCCTATGCTGTAGGAGCTCAAGGGAAGCCAGTTACCAAACAGACAATTTCAAAATGGATAGGCCACTGCATACGGTTTTGTTACTCCTATCATGGAAAATCTGTCCCTACAGGCATCAGATCCCACTCCACCAGGGCCACAGCTACCTCTACAGCCTTCCTCAGAGGAGTTCCTACCAAAGACATTTTGGAGGCAGCCACTTGGAGTTCTGTGCATACCTTCACAAAACACTACCACCTGCCTTTATACTCCAAAACTGGAGCAGGCTTTGCCACTGCTGTGCTGCAGGGCATTCTGGCTCATCCCAGTTCCACCTAGTGCCTACCACCCTGTGCGTAGCTTTGGGATTCTACCCATCTGTGATTACTGCAGCTGTATGCACGATGAACATAGTACAGTTTTGTACCTACCATAAATGTAGATGTTGGAGTGCTAATACAGCTGCAGTACAGGTTTCCCTCCCTCCTTCCCCTCTTGGTAAAGGCCTAGGGGCTAACCCCTCCTCATACAACCTGTTTGGGTTATCCTTCTATGGTATATTTGCTTGCAACTACTGATTTTTGATTATATTGCATTGCATGTATATGTATATGTATGTATATGTGTGTGTGTGTGTGTGTGTGTGTATATATATATATATATATATATATATATATATATATATATATATATATATATATATATATCTGTGTATATGTATATATGTATATATGTATGTATGCATATTGTAATTATATATATCTCTATATATGTAATTATTTATATATATATATATATATATATATATATATATGTATGTAATTATATATATATATATATATATATATATATATATATATAATTTATGTATTGCCTTCCTTCTGGGGGCACCTGACATCTGGGGCAAGAAAGACTGAAGAAAATGGCATCGGCTGTGTCTTGTATACCCCTGCCTCACTGATGTCAGGAAAGAAAGCGACAACAACAGATGCCGGACCTAGACTTTGGAATTCGGCCGACCGAGGGACCGCCTGACTGCAGAAAACCCCATCTGATTACTGCAGCTGTTAGCACTCTAACATCTACATTTATGGTAGGTACAAAACTGTACTATCCGGATCTCCTGTCCCATTTGCAGGGACTGGTGCACCCTAATCTAGAGAGCCTCAAGCTTATGGCTTGGTTTCTCCAGTTCCACTAAAGGTTATTTTGCTTGGCGATTAGTCTCCAATCCAAAAAATCTTGTGGCCTTCCCATAAACCCTCTCCCAGGAAATTCACCACAGTAAGTGGAAAAGTTTTTCTAGTTGGGCATGCAACTGCCTTGATTCTTATTGCGCTGTGGCCGAAAAGGTAATAGAATTTCTAGCTACTCTTTTTGAACAGGGAGATTCTGCTTCTACAATTTAAGTCCAACTAACTGACATTTCCAGTTTCTGCAGTGCCTTCAATTAATTTCTGCTTTGTAAAGTATTTATGAAAGGAACCTTGCTATTAAAACCACCTTATAAAGACACTCTGGCTCCTTGGGACCTTACTGTGGTTCTGCAGTCATTTGTCCTTTCACCCTTTGAACCAGCAGCTACTTAAGACGCGACATTTTTCATGGAAGACCATTTTTCTGGTAACCATTACCTCAGCCAGAAGAACTTCAGTGATTCAAGTGTCATCTTCAAAGCCTCCATATTTGAGGCCGGCCCCAGCCTCCCCTGAAAGTGAGAGGAAAGCTGTTCCCCAAAGTTACTTGAGGCAAATGTTTGAGACATAGTAGAAAAAAATTGCTACTTGTTGCAGAAACATAATACAGTGGGATAGCTGATGTACCACTAGATCTTATGCTACAGTGGGAAACTTGAGCCCCAACATTTTAAAAGCCTCTTATTACGTGCTTGTCTGGATCCCAGGAAAGGGTGGTGCATGGAAACCCATTCTGGATCTGTCCAAACTAAACAAGTACCCAAGTGCAACATTTCTATAGTTTGCACTCTGGGCTTGGGAGAAGAGATTGTCAAGCTGAGCACATCCCCCTGTACATTATTTTACTTTAGTGTTGTGTGCAGGGTCTTGTCCCTTGAAAAGTTTGTGTCCAAGATATTCTAGTTGTATTAGAGGGGACGTAGGTTACTGCATAGATGTATGCTTCCTGAGACCCATTTTTTTGGACTTGGCTTAAAAGAGCAAGAAAATCTTGCAGCTGGGAATCTGGGTTTGAGACCCATATTAGGAGCAGGCAGTTTCTGGGTCCACCAATACAAAGGTCCATCTGTGCCCCCAGTGTTGGTGCTCCAGGTGCTGCTTTTAATAAAGCATTCTACAGCTATCTTCTCAGCCTTTCTGCTCCTCTAAGAAGCCAGACTCCTCCTTTAGAGACCTTGAATGACAAGTGCTTTTGCAAAAATCCTGTAGCAGATCCAGCAGTGATGCCCCTGGCTTTATGCAAAGGATAGAGTGTGGCTGTTGTCAGAAATCAAATTCCAATTTATAAGCTGAGTAGGATCCTCTACCTTATAGAGGACTTGTAACTTCCAGCTGTTTGGGTTCTTCCTACTTCAGCTGTTTGTTCCCGTAACTCAGTCTGTTATGCTCAAGTTTCAGGATTTCTTCCATGAGCAGCTAAAACAAAATGCAGAGGAGATACCAGGCAAGGTCCTTGGGAGGGAGATGCTGAACTAGTGTAACCAGTTTCTAGGAATTGCGTAAAATGTCCGATATAGATGTGTTCTGCTGGGCAGCTGCCATGATGTCTAGTCGGGAAGTGTGCCTGGTTAATGGCAACCCCTTTCAGAGCATGTAAAGATGCAGCTAATTGACCTCCCACAGGATGAGAAGCTCCTCTTTGTACTCCCAACAGAAAAGGATGCACAGTAAAGAAGACTAAGGTCAATAAAGGACCTTTTCACTCACTGATGACTCAATGACAGGAGCTACCCTATAGATCCTCATTTTCTACAAGATGAGGAAAAGCACAGGCAACGGAAAAATATGGAAAGAGGCATACTAAAGCTACAACTGGGGAAGGCATCAGGGCCAAGAGCTACATAAAGCGCCACCACACTGGGGAAAGCATCAGGGCCAAGAGCTACATAAAGCGCCACCACTATTCATCACAGCACTTCTTCAAAGCCCACCCCAGCTCAAACTCCCTTTGTCCTCCTTGTGTCTTTAACAGACCAAATAAGGGTCAGGATGACACTTATGCATACCAGTGGGAAACTGTTACCCAGGCAGATTGGGTCTTACCAAGTCAGAGCTAAAGCTTACACACGAGTGGACAAAGTTTCTAGACATCTGTACCAAGAGCTAGTTGCATCTCGTTTGCAATGGGTAAAAAATGCATTGCATAGGGTGCCAGTTACCAGAAAGAATGGAATTTTACTCCTGGTTTCTTCTAATTGCAAGAAAATGAGGGTCTTGAGACTATTCTGCATCTCAAGACACAAGTATTTTGTGGCTCCGAAAATTTTTCAGTTTTACATACCACTGAAATTTTCATTAAGGTTTATCGCAAACTAGTGGTTTCAACACTTTTTATATACCGGACTCTCTTCCCAAAAGCATTCTCTTACTCCCTTGAAATACTCCCTTGAAACAGGGAGTGCCCTTTCAAAGTACAACTCTTATTCCGTCAAGATTCCTTGGACTCTACATGGAGAGTCCAGGTAGCAAGGGACCTGAGTGTCCATGGGATTGGGGCGAAGGCCACCCAGAAGAAACCTAAACTGAAATGGTGGCAGCTGTCCTAACCATCAAGAGCATTTAGGGATGTTTGGTAGCAGGGAGCTGTCCTCCTCGAAACAATCCATGCCAGAGTTTCGAGGGTAGCTTTGGTCTCTTCTCTGGCTTCCATCTCTCATCATCCTTTGGGCAGCTATTGTGCTGTAGTCATCTTGTCCTCCAGTTTTCCTTGGGCCCTCCAGTGTTCCTCCTGGCATGGTCACTAAAAGCCAAGAGGTTGACATGTTCTCCAAGGGCATTCATACTTCTGTTTGGAGAAGGGAGAACCACTTTCGGCATTGGAGGAGGAGGTATTCTTCCATGTCAGTGCCACTCTGAGGAGTCTGATTCTTGTGGGGGAGTGGCCAGATGTCTGTACGCACCTTTCCAGTAGACATTCCCAGGAAAGCAGAAGGTTGAATACATCCCACCTCCAGGGTCTCCTAGGGCTTGTTCAGACAGTTATCACTGATCTGGAATTTTTGTAAGTAAGATCTGTACTTCCCCATCAGACTGAATCTAATATACAGGAAATGGGATCGGACTGTGAATTTAATATACAGGAAATGGGACTGGGTTATGCCTGTGTTGTCTACATTAGAGGACCTAGTATCTGAATTGGAAGAAAACCTTGCTTTGGACTCCTGCTGAGGAGTTCTTTTCTGACACTAATTAGCAGGATGAAAGATCTCTCTAATTGGAGATGAGGAAATTGATTCCCTGCAGTGTTTTTTACACGTGGATACTCCCAACATATCAATTATTATAGGTGAATAATGCATCAGCCTGCAGATGTTCTTGTATTCCAGTGTTGCAGTATTCTTCATATGGGTTTACTCCTCTCGTCTCGTGTAAGTACGGCTAGTATACAAAAGTTTTCAGTCCCTCTGGAGTGCGTAGGATGTCTGACATGGCTGTGAGCAACGTGGGCCATAAGTGACATCTGCACGCACCAGCCCTCAACTACTCGGCTGCCAGGTGTTCCATAAGTGACATCTGCACGCACCAGCCCTCAACTACTCAGCTGCCAGTCGTATGCCAGGTGTTCCAGCTATCGCTGACGTCTGATTCAAAGAATTAAGATAAGTACCCCGTCGGAGACCCTTTCAGTCTTTTTTACTAGTATTCCCTGTTGGTCATTCAGAAAGGGCAAGTGTAAGTGTGGCCAGCAGATTCCCCACAAGGTTGCCCATGATCACTGTCTCCTACTTGGGACGGTTGCACGATTACAAGGACTGCCCCATTTGTCAGGCATTTGTACCAAAGACCCCACGTAGCCACGTGCATGATTTAAACCTTTACTTGGAGAACAAAACGCTTTAAACAAATTGCTTTTGGGATGGAGGGCTTCTCTGGCATTCCTTTGGAACGCCTAAAAAGAAAGCAAAGACCTTACAGACTACCTCTTCCCCTGGGCCTCTACAGTCAGATCCTCAGCCTGTGGCTGACCTTGGCCTGGTAGAAGGATCCCGATCCACTGCAATGGATACAGCAGGTACCTCCAAGGATGCTGCAGAATCCCTCAGAGCACGCCCGCTGAGGCTTTACCAACATCTGTCTCGGGGGGGGGGGGGGGGCAGAGTTTTCAGAAGGTCTGTCGGATCCCTCTGGTCCTACGCAGTCTCCAGATTTAAGACTTCTCCGGATGCCTGCTAGGCCCTTTTAAAGAGAAAAAATAAAGCATACCCGATTGTCTGGCTTTCAGCCAAAGCCTGTTTAATGCCTTTATGGCCTTACGGCCCCTCTCTCCTATGAGTGCTAACATACCCCCACCAGTTCTAAGCCTTAGGCCTCAGACCTTGCATCCTAGCATGAGGGAACAGGAAGACCTTTCAGATTCTTCCTCTGAGGAATCTGTCTTGCACTTCCCAGATCTCTTCCCCCTTGGGGTATGATTCCTCTGAGGAGGAGGAAACTGCAACACAACTTTCATTCTGACGGCCGGTGCCAAGGCCCAAAAGAATAGTAAATCCCAAATCAAACAGCCAGCACCAAATGGGGAAAAAGTAAACCTTTATTAGACCAGTTTCGGCCCACACACGCCTTTATCAGTGTATAAAGAAAGGTGCAAACAAGTCCCTTATAAATCATTGACACACCACACAATATCCTATCACCAATCATACCCAATTAAAAAAATTAGATATGCAACCATTGGAAAAGTATTTTTAAAAATAAAGTACATATGTTAATAGACCCATCACCCAAAAACCCAAATAATGCAGTCAATATAAAATGAAAAAAAATAATTGTAAAAATATAATGAAAAATTAATATAATAAATTACAGATGTTCATTTAGACCAGGTGGAAGTAATCCACCAAGTCTAATTATCCAACCTTTTTCTTTCCTGGTCAATATCTCATGCCATCTGGCATTAATAAGTTTATGGCCACTTTATCAATAATAGTGAAACGAAAATGAGCATTACTGTGAACCTGAGTGTGTTTGTACAGAGCATTGGTAATAACTTTAGTTCTAATGTTGCTGAGATGTTCGGAAATATGTAACTTCATAGTTCTAATGTTGCTGAGATGTTCGGAAATATGTAACTTCATAGGTCTGGACGTTTGTCCAATGTAGAATGCAGAGCAATTTCAAACAGCCAAGTAAATAACCCAATCGCTACTACAATTAGTCAGATTTAATTTCAAAAATAGGTGTATTCTTGCTGCTCAATTTAGTTTTCACTGCATACTTGCAAAAACAATGACCACAAGGGAAACACCCCCTTAACATGGTACTATCCAAAGTACATTGAGACCTAGTAATGGGAAGGGGAGCACGTTTATAAAAATTAGTGGCCCCCTAAGGTGACACCTTTTATGAAAAGAAAAAGCACACCTTTTATCAAGTATTTATCCAAGATGTTTATCTGCTAATAAAATATCCCAATGTCTCTCTACAAACCAATCATTGGGTGTTTCTGCCAAAAGTAGTTATGAACCTAACCTTGGTATCATTCCTATGATCATGATGATGGCATTTCAACAGCTCCTGTGTGGGCATTTTGTCAGTCTCACTTTGGATTAATGATAAATGAGTTTGAGAATACCCTTTCTCCATAGATCTAGCTGTTAAGTCAACATTAAAGCATATTAAATCTTCCTTGGAGCAAATGTGTCTAATACGCGTGTATTGAGACTTCGGAATGTTTCTAATATGAATTGGACGACAGCTGGATGCATGTAACAAGGAATTGGAGTGAAAGGGTTTCCTATTTACACAACTGGTAAGAGTACCATCCTCTTTACTTACTATAACATCCAAAAAGGGAACACACTTATCACAATTAACTGTAAAATGGGTTCCCCATGTATTGTCGTTGAGATACAAAAAATTCCTCCAAATATGTACTATCTAATTTCCATATCAACCAGCAGTCATACAAAGAAATGCCTCCATATATCAATTTGATCCATGAAAATGTGATCATAGATCATAACATGTTCAAAATACCCCATGAATAGTTCAGCATAAATGGAGGCAAAGGAAGCCCCCATAACCATATCTTTCATTTGGAGATGTGTACCATTGAAATAAAACTCATTTTTAGTCGATACATGCTCAGTTAAACATAATAGGAAGGTGTTAAACCCAGGGCTATAGAGGGCCAACTCATTAAACCAAAAATCCAAGGCCATCAAACCCACCTAATGAGGGATGCTGATTTATAAAGAAGTTGCATCTGAAGTGTAAAGGAGCTAGTCACCATTCAATTGTGGAGCACTGATGATATTTAGAAATTCTGTGGTATCCTTAATTCTCACCTCACAGCTGTTAACAGTGGTTTAAGATATTAAGGTACATGGAAATGGGTTCAGTTAATGACATCGGGACACCATTTTTTGCCTCATAATGAAGTAGGAGCCTTTCGTGATGGTGTCTCCATTTTTTGAAGGTGATATTTATTGGATCTACTAGACAGACGAGGTGTGCTTCATTGAAGACAATTGGGGTGTGTGTTTCTGGCACTGCTTTGGTTATATTGGGATGACAACGTTTTTTTTCCACAAGGTTGTTTCATCTGTGGGCTTGTTAATGGATATGAGCTCCGCTTAACTAGCGGACACTGTGTAGAACTCCTCAGTGTGTGTTTTTTGGCAACGCTCTGGTTATATTGGGACGCTGTTTTCACAATAAGGTTTGAGCTATGTTCCACTTATGGGCTTGTTAATGGATTTAATGGATATGGGTTCAGCTTAACTAGCGGACATTGTCGAACTGGCTTTGTTTCAAGTGACAATGCAAATTATCTGGCCTTTTGGGACCTTTTCAGATATACTTTAAGGGCTCAACATTAAATATTTTTTGTTGCCTTATATGTTCGTTGGCCGCAAGTTATTTTAAGATGATGCGTGTATTAGTTTGCACCCGGTTCTTCAATTTTCATAAAGATATTATGAAAGTATGGTGACATTTGGCCTTTTGAATGCTACAAGGTTCAAACTATTGAGAAGACGCATATACATATAATAGGCAGAGTGATAAATATGGGCTCTGCTTAACTTGTGGATATTTAGTTGGACTCCTTTCTTTACCAAGTGTTAATAGCCATGGGGTCTTACTGTTGACCTCATGGTTTTGTGAATTTATTTCTGGACCTTCTCAGACATTTACATGGAAATGGAACCCAAGTTAAATGCACCTGGATATCAATCAAAAAGAAATGTTAACTGTACAGAATGCTCTGACAGCCTTCAAGGACCACATTCTTCCAGGACAATTAATGATAGACTGACAACAACACTGTTGTGGTACATAAGCGGGGGGGGGGGGGGGTACCCATTCTTACCCATTCTTACCCATTCTGCAGACTAGCCATGGCACTGTGGAACACAGCCTTGAGCTACCAAGTGCATCTACAGGCTCAATTCCTGCCAGGAAAACTAAATACACACTGGCTAACAGACTAAGCAGAAACCTCCTGGACCCACAAGTGGAAACTAGAGCCAAAGACTTTCAACATGTTTACAGACATGGATATAGACCTGTTTGCCTGCCCCTAGAACTACCAATTAGACAAATTTTGCACAAGAACTCTCCAAACAAGCTTGGAAAGTGGATGCTCTGTCCTTCAGTTGGAAAAATCAGTTTATGCCTTTCCTCCTCTGCCTCTCCTATTGATTGCACCAGACTGGCCGTGCCAACACTGGTACCCTCTCTTGTGCAGTTGGCCCCATGGCACGTGCCTCAGACCCCCTGCCCTGTTGTCTCAGCAGGAGAACCAGTTTCTGCGCACACTGCTTCAAACCCTGAACTTAGCAGCCTGACTAATTACCTAATCTCTCCTTTACCATCCCACAGTAAACCAGTGATGGATATTTTAGTGGATAGGAGGCCTAGTATTAGGAAATGTTATGCTAAAAAATGGAAAAGTTTCTGTGCCTGGAACCAGTTTCTAGGGATGAGCACAGCAGCGCCCAACTTACCTCAGATTTTACAATACTTAACTGAGATGCTTCACAAGGGCCTTTTTTTTCCTCCAAAATTCACACCTCAGACATTTCAGCTCATAACACAGAACCTCCACTCTTCTCTCATCCACTGCTCAAGCAGTTCCTCAGAGAATCCAAAAATTTAAGACCACCCAGGAGAGCTCAAACCCCTGCCTGGGACCTTAACTTTGTATTGGGGAAACTCACTCTTCCTCCTTTCGAGCCAGCTGCTAGTGCAGATTTAAAATTCCTTTCTTGGAAAACAGCCTTCCTTTTAGCAATCACTTCAGCAAGGAGGGTATCTGAATTACAGGCCCTTATGGCAGTGGAGCCTTTCATCATCTTTCGTGCGGACAGGGTGTCCCTTAGAACCAATCCCTTCATGTCCAAGGTGGTATCTAGTGTGGCTTTTAATCAGTCCATCCATTTGCCAACCTTCTTTCCTAATGCACAGAAGGGGAAACAGATACTGCACTTTAGAGATGTGCACAGACTACTTCGATTTTACTTCAACAGGACTAAACCTCAAAGGAAGTCTGAACTGCTAGTGGCTTTTGCTGCAGGGGCAGAGAGGAAGGCTATTTCAAAGCAAACCATTTCTAAATGGATAGACCATTATATTCATTTCTGCTATAAGCACCATGGAAAACTTATCCCACAGGGGATCGGACCCCATTCAACCAGGGCTGCATCTACCTCTACAGCCTTTCTCAGAGGTGTCCCTACCAGTGACATCCTAGAAGTTGCTACCTGGAGTTCTGTACATACATTCACCAAGCATTACCATTTGCCAATTTTCTCTAAATCCAGAGCTGGCTTTGCCACTGCAGTCTTGCAGGGCCTTATAGCTGGTCCTAATGCTAAATTCCTCTTCCCATCCTTAGCATTGGAAATCTACCCAAATGTAATGACTGCAACAGTGAAACACGAACGTAGTACAGTTGTGTACACTTGCCATAAATGTAGATGTTCGAGCGTGTTCACTGTTGCAGTCCTGGTTACCCTCCTTCGAGCCCCCTGACTTTTTTTTGGCTATACCTCTACTCTACTTTATCTAAAAGCTTTTTGGTGTATTTGCTTTTTTATTGGAGGTATATCCTTGTATATATTTGTTTATTTTATTGCTTCCCATTATGGGGGCACCGGACATCTGGGGCAAGAAAAACTGATGTATTGGCGTCTGCTGCATGTTTTATACCCCTGACTACCTGGTGTCACGGAAGAGACAACCGACGCAGGACCCAAGACTTTGTTAATCAGTACAACTGAGGGCTACTGCAAGCAGATAACCCAAATGTGATGACTGCAACAGTGATTACACTCTTAACATCTACATTGGTGGTAAGTGTACACGACTGTACTTTGTGTCCACACCTAAAGAAGCTCCATTTGAATGTGTATACATCCACTGAACTTCAGCCCAAGCCCACTGCCATCTGTGGTGTATCAGGCATGCGTTCCTAGAACCACTTTTCCAACCCCACCCCCCAACATAAACCTGCCCAGTTATACATACAGAAGGGTAAAGGATAAATGTATAGAAAGTCTTCAGCAACCCCAGATGTTCATCGTGTTTCACTGTTGCAGTCATTACACTTGGGTTATCCTGCTGGCAGGCTACCCGCAGTCAGCCTGAATTCCAAAGTCCTGGTCTGGTGTCGGTTGCTGTCTCCTCTTTCCTAATGTCAGAGCGCCAGGGGTATAAAAGATGCAGCAGACACCATTTTCTTCAGTCTTTCTTGCCACGCGGTGCCCAAAGCAAAAGCAGTTCGCAAGTGCCAGTCAGCAGACTCTTGAGATTTTCGACATTGAATTTCAGATCCGAAATCCTCTATAAAGCTAAGTACCTCTTTGCGGAAACTTTTCTTGCTCCACACCGATGTCAGAAAACGTTAACAACAGTATTTCTTGTGGTAAGCAAATACTTCATAAGGATTTTCATTCTTACTGTATTCCTTGCCTAGGCCCTGACCACGACGTTGCTAGTTGTCTGTTTTGTGCTAGATTTAACCAACGCACCGTTAAGCGTCTGTACGATTTTGCTTGCCATTACTTTGTCCGAAGGTTTAACTACATAATGCCATCGGAACAGCCAATGACCGGAGTTCATAAAAAGCGCAGGGAAAAAGAAATCCGGGGTCCAAAACTGACAAAGCCTCTTCTAGGCCAGTCGCCGGTTCTCAGTGAGGTGCTTTCGCAGCCCCTGACACTGCTACCTTACAGCCACAGGCTGCCTCAGACTCCCAGTGTAGACAATTAAGACCTCTGGATACTCAAGGTATTGGGCCTTCGGAAACTAATCCCTCGGATGGGTCCGGAGCCGCTGAGCAGGCATCTGCTTCTGCGGGTGTTTTCAGACCTACACAGCTTTATATCAAGCCACCAACTTCAGCATCCAAGACAGTTTTAAAGACAAGGAAACAAGTACAGCATTCTCCAGGATAGACTTCCATGCCTAAGAAACAGATGCTCAAAATGGCCGAAGACCTAATTACTTTGATCAGGGGTTCCCGTCCCCCTCCTGATAAGAGGCCTAACCAAGACACTGAATATGATTCCTCTGATCAGGTTTCCATTTCCTCTGACTCCCCTTCAGAACAGGGATACTCTCTTCCTCCCCTGGATTCTGATGCTGAAGAATCTATTCCTTCAGCTTCTCCTCTGAGGATTACTCATTTGGGGCAACCCTGCATACCATGAGGGAGCATTTCCACTGGGAGAGCCAAGATTACTCTGATTCTAAGAAAAGGCTCAGAGACTTTATTTTACTACCTCAACACAGACCTCTTGCTGTTCCACCTGTTCTAGACATTGTAGATGTATTTTCAGACTCCGGCCTGTCTCCGACTCTCTTCCTCCTGCACCTGTTAAGCCAGATGGATACTGCAGGTTCCAGATTCTCATAAATGTCTATATAAAAACCCTGCTACTGACCCAGAAACTATTTCTCAGGGTCCCAAAGGGGTCAAGGCTGCTACTGCAAAAAAACCCTGTCCCCTCAGATTCTAGGGCACTGGACAGATGGGTGGGGGGGGGAGTTTACATTTCTGCTACCTTGGCTGTAAGAGCTTTAAATTGTCAGTTTCATATGCTTAAATATCAGCAATACTTAATGTCTCTGCTAAAACAGAAAATGTTGACAAATTCTGAATGTTCCGATAAGGAAATGCAGGATTTATTGCATGCAGCTGAACAAGTGGGGAAACCATACTTTGCAAAGTGGTTGATTCACTGGAGGCCTCTTGCAGGGCCACTGTAACAGGTTCTGTCATTAGAAGGCATGCTTGGTTAAAGGAACAGATTCTGCCTGATTTCATGTTAAAGCAAAATTATTGGATGCTCCATTACAGCGTGATACTTTATTTGGTGTTAAGGCAGAAGAGGTGTTGAAGAAAATGGAGGATAAAGCTAAATCTTTGCAGACAGTAAAGGATTTCTTACAGGTACAGCCACCCAGATTTAGCAGGAACTGGCCTAAGAATTGGTCCTTTCCCATGTCAGACAGGCCACAAAGAGGCAGACAACAGCCCCAGGGCTCATACAGGCCCAAACAATGGGGTGCTTCTACCTCCAAAAGCGGAGAAGACAAATCACAGCCATATAGGAAACGGTCCCAATGACTTCCCTTTGCTATTGCTAAGCATTTATCTTTTGGCAGCACCCTTAGGGGGAAAGCTAGCACTTTTTTTCACAAAGTTGGCACATATCACCCAGGACAAGTGGGTCTTAAATATAGTCTCTCAGGGCTACCGGTTCCACTTTTCACACCCTTCCAAAGGCAAAAGGTATGCCAGACCTGCCACACAGTCAATGGGAGAGGCACAAAAACAAGTTTAATCTCTCATGGACATGAGGGCTCTTCAGCTGGTGCCTCAAGAGCAGGGCAAGGATTTTAAGACTTTTCTTAGTACGAAGAAAGGACAAAGCATGGAGACCTATTCTGGACCTGTCTGGACGTTCCGAAATTCAAAATGTTGAGACTGCAGCAGCTTCTGCCCATGCTGGGCAAGAAGGCTTGGCTTGTAACTTTGGACCTCAGAGGCATACCTGCATATCCTACCTGCATGTCCCAATCGGACAATCTTGCAGAAGATGCCTCAGATTCATAGTTGGATCAATGCACTACTAATTATCTGCACTTCCCTTTGGCTGATCTACTGCGCCCAGGGTCTTCACAAAATGCCTGGCACCAGTAATTGCATTTTGCAGACAGAGGAATTCAAATATATCCCTATTTGGACGACTGCCTTATTCAAGCAGATACCAAGGACATTCTACTAAAGCATCTGGCGTTTGTAAAAAGATTACTAATTTCCCTAGGGTACACAGTAAATGAAAAGAAATCAAAAGTAGTACCCTCTCAAGAGATATTCCTGGGTGCAAGCTTAAATACAACTGCCCAGATGGCTTATCTTACACCAGGCGCAAACAAAGGCAACTGACTTCTTACTTCGAAAGCATGGCAACAAAGACCCAGTTATCTGCAAGAAAAATTCTGCAGGCTCTGGACTACATGGCTTCTGCATTCTGCTAATTCCATATGCAAGACTGCATATGAGCAAACTACAATGGTATCTAAAAAGTGTTTGTACTCGACATTGCATAGCCTGGAATCAATTTCTCTCATTCTCTGCCTGCAACAGGAGTTTCGATGGTGGGCACAGGCCTGTCACCACAACAAAGGACAGCCAATCACTTACCCACAGCCAGGCAAACATGAACAGATGCATCAGGGGGGCCCACATGGCAGGAAAATGTATTCAGGGCACATGGCCCCCAAGCCAAAGGCATCTTCACATCAATCAAAAAGAGATGCTAGCTGTACAAAATGCCCAGACAGCCTTCAAGGATCTACTTCATCCAGGACAGCTGCTGATAAAGACGGACAGCACCACAGTCGTGGTACATAAACAAGCAGGGGGGGCACACATTCCTACCCCCTCTGCAGACAAGCCATGATTTTGTGGAACACAGCATTGACCTACCAAGTATATCTGCAAGCACAATTCCTGCCAGGAAAAACAATTGCTCTGGCAGACTAAGCAGAAACCTCATGGACCCTCGCGAATGGAAACTAGATCCACAAATCTTCAGCATAACAAGGAAATGGGGATGCCCAGTTATAGATATTTTTGCCTCCCCTTACAGCTACCAACTTCAGAGATTCTGCACAAGGACTTATCACAAACAAGCATGGAAAGTGGATGCTTTGTCATTCAGCTGGAACAACCTTACAATATATGCCTTTCCTCCACTGCCTCTCCTCCCCAAGGTACTCCTAAAGGTCAGACGAGAAGCCATAAATGGTACTGATTGCCCCGGATTGGCCACGCCAGCACTAGTAGCCAATCCTAAGGAGCTTTTCTCAAGGCCCAGTCTAGACATTGCCTCAAATTCCTAATTTACTGACCCAACAAAACAATCAGATCCTGCACAGCCAACTCGGAACCCTAAATCTAGCTGCATGGCGGATAGTGTAACCATTCAGAATACACCTCTCTAAGGCGGTTATGGATGTTATTTTGGAGGCCAGGAGGCCCAGCACCAGGAAATCTTTTGCAGAAAAAAATGGAAGAGATTCTGTGCTTGGAACCAGGCACAAGGAATTGACACGCTTGTTCCAAATATCCCTCAGATTTTACAATATCTGAGATGCTGGACAAAGGCCTATCCTTCTCATCGATTTTAAGATCCATGCCTCTGCCATGTCAGCTCATTACAATGCAGACCCACCTATTTTTTCACATCCATTGCTTAGGCAGTTCCTCAGGGGGGCCAAAAACAAGACCTCCAAGGTGAGCACTAATACCTGCATGGGACCTCAATTTTGTCTTGGAAAAACTCACACTGCCTCCTTTTGAGCCAGCCAATACAGCTGAGAAAATTCTTATGGAAAACTGCTTTGCTCCTAGCAATAACTTCAGCAAGAAGAGTCTTGAGTTACAGGCATTAATGGCTGTGGAACCTTTTATCTTCTATCCGGACAGGGTTTCTCGAAGGACAAACCCAACATTTATGCCTAAGGTAGTGTCCAGTGTGGCTCTTAACCAAACCATTCATTTGCCTACTTTTTTATCCAAACCACAGAATAAAGGGGAGAGACCTCTGCATTCTTTGGACATACACAGACCGTTACGCTTCTACTTGGACAGAACTAAAACTTTCAAAAAGACTGAGCAACTTTTAGTGGCATATGCTACAGGAACACAAGGAAAGGCCATCTCAAAGCAGACTATTTCAAAATGGATAGGACACTGCATTCATTTCTGCTATTCACAACATGGCAAGTCAGTGCCTAAGGGCATTAGACCACATTCTACCAGGGCAGCAGCCACTTCAGCAGCCTTCCTCAGAGGAGTACCAACCAAGGATATTTTGGAGGCTGCAGCTTGGGACTTCAGTGCACACTTTTACTAAGCACTACCACTTACCTCTTTACTCTAAATCCAGAGCAGGCTTTGCCACTGCAGTTCTGCAGGGCCTTATAGCCACTCCTAATTCTATTTAGACCCAGCCGACCAACCTCAGCGTTGGGATTCTACCCAAGTGTAATGACTGCAACAGTGAAACACGAACATAGTACATTTGTGTACCTACCATAAATGTAGATGTTAGTGTATTTACTGTTGCAGTCCAGGTTACCCACCCACCATCCCCCCCTTCTTTGCTAGGACTTAGGTTCTATACAACCTATGTGGTGTATTTGCTTGTAGATGAAGGTATTGTTTATTTTAGTGCATGCTTTTATAAGCAATGTTTTTTAGCATAGCCTTTTGGGAGCACCTGACATCTGGGGCAAGAAAAACTGAAGAAAATGGCGTCTGCTGCATCTTTTATACCCCTGGTGCTCTGACGTCAGGGAAGAGGCGACAGCAACCAACGCCGGACCAGGACTTTGGAATTCAGGCAGACTGCGGGTAGCCTGCCAGCAGGATATCCCAAGTGTAATGACTGCAACAGTGAATACACTCTAACATCTACATTTATGGTAGGTACACAGCTGTACTTTTTCTTACTGAATGTGAAAAGTGGTAGACTGCTGTTTGGCAGCTTAGTGCCAAATGGAATGGACTTTTAGATCAATTTGGTGTGAGAGTATATTTCTGCAGCAAATATCAGGGCTATTAACTACCAGATCCACATGCTGCAGTGTCAAGGGAGGGGTCTGGTGCAGACACGGTACAATATATTGGACACCACTGTAAACTTAATTTTCTAATATTTGCATCCTTGTTGATAACTGTACCATAAATTGTGTGATGTCATAGATGTATCTGTGAGGATTGCTGCTACTGAAGTAGTTTTAAGAAAACATGCTTGATAAGTGTTACACTGCTGCAGTCCTCACACTTGGGTTATCCTGCAGTCAGGCGGTCCCGCAGTCGGCCCGAGTTCCAAAGTCTTGGTCCAGCGTCGGTTGCTGTCGCTTCTTCCCTGATGTCAGTGCGCCAGGGGTATATGAGGCATCCGACGCCATTTTCTTCAGTCTTTCTTGCCGTGTGGTGCCCGAAGCAGAAGCAGTTCGCAAGTGCCGGTCGGCCGACTCATAAGATTTTCAAATCAAATTTCAGACCGAAGTCTTCAATAAAGCTAAGTACCCCATTGGGGAACCTTTTCTTGCCTCAGTCAGAGTCCGATGTCAGAAAAAGTTAACAATTGCATTTCTTGTGAGAAGCAAATACCTCATAAGGACTTTCAATCTTACTGTATTCCTTGCCTAGGCCCAGACCACGATGTCACAGGTTGTCTGTTTTGTGCTAGGTTTAATAAACGAACTATCAAACTTCGGTTCAATTTCACCCGACATTACTTTGGTAGGAAATTTAATTATACCATGCCGTCGGAGCAACCGACGACCAGCATGCATAAAAAACAAGGATATTCAGCCTAGACCCAAACCAGACTGAGGCCTCTGCTGGACCTGTCGCCGGTTCTCTGGTTTTCAGTGAGGTGCCTACGCAGCCCCCGACGACCGCTGAATTATAACCCCAGACCGCTTCTGATTCACAAGCAGAGAGTACTAGGCCGGCGCAGCCTTCTTCTTTAGGCCCTTCTGACTCAATAGTAGAAGGAGATTCCGGTCAGTTGCAGGTATCTTCAGACAGACTACACTCACCATTAAATCTTATGCTAAGCTTAAAACTCCATTAAAAACTAAAAAGACTGTACATTAGTCTCCAGCACAAGGTCCCATGCCTAAGAAACAAATGCTTAAGATGGCTGAAGATTTAATTACCCTAATCAGGGGTTCCCACCCCCCCCCCCTGAAAAGAGGCCAAGACAAGAGGAGGATTATGCTTCCTCTGACCAGGTTTCAATTTCCTAATTTCCTCAGATTCTTCTGAGGAACAGGAGTACTCCCCCCCCCCCTATGAAGATTCTGATGCTGAAGAGTCTATTCCCTCAGCATCTCCTTCAGAAGACTACTCCTTTGGGGAAACTTTACATACCATGAGGGAACATTTCCACTGGGAAGGCCAGGATTATTCTGATTCTAAGAAAAGGCTCCAATAGTTCCTTTTACTTCCCCAGCACAGACCACTTGCTATCCCTTCTGTGTTAGACATTGTGGATGATGTTTACCTAGAATCTAGTCTTAACCCAGACTCTCTACCTCCTGCTAAACCAGACGGATACTAGAGAGTCCCTGACTCTCACAAATTCCTATATGAAAGCCCTGTTGCTGACCCAGAAACAATTTCCCAGGTCCCAAAGGGGTTAAGGCCTCCATTGCTAAAAATCCTGTACCCTCTGAAAGGGATTCCAGAGCACTAGATAGATGGGGAAAGAAGGTATACACCTCAGCTACTCTAGCTATGAGAGCCTTAAATTGCCAGTTTCACATGCTAAAATATCAGCAATTCTGAATGTCTCAATTAAAACAAAAAATGAGCACACATTCGGAGCAGCCTGATGTCAAGGAAATGCAGGATCTGTTACATGCAGCTGAACAGGTGGGCAAACATACTTTACAATGTGGATTTGATTCATTGGAAGCTTCCTGTAGAGCAGCAGTGACTGGATGTCCTTCAAGGATGCATCTGCAGTCCTTACAAATGGGTTGTCCTGTCGTCAGGCAGCCCTTCGGTCGGCCGGATTCCAAAGTCTGTGAGTGTCTGTCCTTTTCCTTGCGCTTTTTAGATATTTGTGTAGTCGGAGGATCCGACGGCATAATGTAAGCAAAAGCGGAGCCGAAAAACTCCCCAGCAAATTCCGACCGACGTCTAAGCGTCCGTCGGTTAAAAGAAGCACAGGCTAGACAAGCTGCTACGTCGTGGTCTGGACCTAAACAAGGTAAGCAGTAAGAGTGGAAATCTTTGAGGTATTTGTTTCCCACAAGTGAAACAGTTATTCACTTTTTCTGACATCGGCTGAGACAAGAAAGAGTCCCCAACGGGGTACTTAGCTTTTTAGAAGTCTTCGGTAGTAGTAGAAGTATTTGGTAGTAGTAATCTCTGGTTCTGACCGACCGGCACTTGCGAACAGCTTCTGCTTCGGGCGCCACGCGGCAAGAAAGACTGAGGAAAATGGCGTCGGCTGATGCCTTTATACCCGAAGAACTGCAGCTATGACGTCGGGTGAAGTGCGACACCAGCCGAGGCCAGACCCAGACTTTGGAATCCGGCCGACCGAAGGGCTGCCTGACGACAGGACAACCCATTTGTAAGGACTGCAGATGCATGCCTATCGGACATCTACATTTATGGTAGGTACAAAACTGTACTGTCTGTCATACTTAGACATGTTTGGCTAAAAGAACAAATCCTGCCTGATCATGTTAAAGCAAAGTTATTGGATGCACCTTTACAGCAGGATGTTTTATTTGGTGTAAAGGCAGAGGAGGTTTTAAAGAAAATGGAGGATAAGGCAAAATCTATGCAGACTGTCAAGGATGTTTTACAGGTTCATCCCCCTCTGTTCAGCAGAAATTGGCCAACAAAAAACTGGTCCTTTCCAGCGTCTGACAGACCACAGAGGGGCAAATACAGACGCCCAAGGGGCAGAGGTCAGTCACAAGACCCTTATAAACCTCGCCAATGGGGTTCCGCTACCCAGAAAGGAGGAGAAGACAGGCCCCAAGCTAACAGAAGACGAACACAATGACTTGACCCTCGGACTGCCAAGCAAATCTCTCTTGGCAGCTCCCTTGGGAGGAAAATTATCACTTTTTGCAGACAACTGGCACATCATTACAAAAGACAAATGGGTCCTAAACATTGTTTCAAAAGGATACAGATTCCACTTTCACACCTTGCCAAGGATAAAAGTAATGGCAAACCTGCCACCAAATCAATGGGCGGAGGCACAAAAACAAATTACAGCTTTCATGGACAGCCATTCAACGGGTACCTACACAGGAGCAAGGACAAGGATTTTACTCAAGACTCTTTCTAGTCCCCAGAAAGGACAAAGCCTGGAGACCCATTCTGGCCCTTTCAGTTCTAAACACCTATCTCAAAGTACCCAAATTCAAGATGCTAACACTACAGCAGCTTCTTTCCATGCTGGGCAAGAAGGCTTGGCTAGTAACGTTGGATCTCAAGGAGGCATACCTGTATGTCCCTATCAGACAAAATTGCAGAATATGCCTCCGTTTCATTGCAGGTTCAACTCATTCTCTGCACTGCCCTTTGGCTTATCTACTGCGCCCAGGGTCTTCACAAAATGCCTGGCACCAGTAATTGCATACTGCAGACAAAGAGGAATTCATATATATACCCATACATGGACGACTGACTTATTCAAGCAGAAAGCAAGGACATTCTTTTAAAGCATCTGGCGTTTGTCAAACACCTTTTAAGTTGTCTGGGGTACACAGTAAACGAAAAGAAACCAAAACTAGTGCCCCAGAACATAACATTCCTGGATGCCAGCTTGAATACAACGGCCCAGATGGCTTGTCTCACACCAGACGAGCAACAGCAGCTGACTCAATATTTCAAAATATGATTGCAACAAGACCCAACTCCCTGCAAGAAAAATTCTGCAGGCCTTGGGATTCATGGCATCTTGCATACTCCTAATACCATTTGCAAAACTGCATATGAGGAAATTACAATGGTACCTGAAGAGCGTATGGACACAGCACCGCCACAGCTTGGAAACAATGATACCACTCATTCGCTGCCTTCAACAGGAGTTCCTGTGGTGGGCACAGGCATGTCACCTCAACAAGGGTCAGCCTTTTACCAGGCAAACTATAACAGATGCATCTGACTATGCCTGGGGAGCACACATGGCAGGACAGTGCATTCAGGGCAAATGGAGCACAGATCAAAGGCATCTGCATATCAATCAAAAAGAAATGCTAGCTGTACAGAATGCTCCAACAGCTTTCAAGGACCTCTTGCATCCAGGACAACTAATAGACGGACAGTACCACAGTTATGTGGTACATAAACAAGCAAGGGGGCACACACTCCTATCCCCTATGCAGGCAAGCAAGGGGGCACACACTCCTATCCCCTATGCAGGCAAGCAATGACCTTGTGGAACACAGCACTGACTTAACAAGTTCAGCTACAAGCACAATTCCTGCCAGGAAAGAAAAACACTTTGGCAGACTACCTAAGCAGAAACCTCATGGATCCCCACGAGTGGAAACTGGATCCACAAGTATTTGCAATGATAACTCAAATACGGATGCCCAGACATAGACCTGTTTGCCAAACCCCAAAACTACCAACTTTGAAAATTTTGCACAAGGACATTCCACTCACTAGCTTGGAAGATGGACGCCCTCTCATTCAGTTGGAAAACATTAACAGTGTATACTTTTCCTCCACTGCCTCTTCTAGCAAAGGTGCTGCTGAAAGTCTGATTAGAGGTCACAAATGATACTCATTGCTCCAGACTGGCCATGCCAACTCTGGTATCCAATACCAAGGAACTTGGCCCATGGCCCACCATGGATTTTACCCCAAATTCCTCACCTGCTCACTCAGCAAAACAATCAGATTGAGCACAGTCAGCTCAAGACTTTAAATCTGGCTGCATGGCAGATTACCTAAACAACCAGCCAACACCTCTATCTAAAGCTGTTACGGATGTCATTCTGGAGGCCAGGAGGCCCAGCACGAGGAAAGCCTATTCAGTCAAATGGAAAAGATTTTATGCATGGAACCAGGCTAAAGGCCAAAATCCCCTTATTCAAACATTCCTCAGATTCTACAATACTTAACTGACATGTTGCACAAAGGACTTTCTTTTTCATCTATTAAGATCCACGCCTCAGCGATTTCAGCTCACTACAACACAGATCCTCCTTTATTTTCACATCTACTCCTAAGACCGTATCTCAGAGGGGCTAAGAACATAAGACCGCCCAGGAGAGCACCAACTGGGGATCTCAACTTTGTTCTGGAAAAGCTTAAGCTACCGCCCTTTGAACCAGCTATTTCAGCAGAGTTAAAGTTTCTATCCTGGAAAACTGCCCTGCTACTAGCAATAACTTCAGCTAGAAGAGTCTCAGAGCTACAGGCCCTAATGGCAGTAGAGCCTTTCCTCATTTTTCATCAAGACAGAGTCGCTTTACGGACTAACCCTTTATGCCAAAGGTGGCATCCAATGTCGCCCTAAACCAAACCATTCATTTGCCCACCTTTTTCCCAAACCCCCAGAACAAAGGAGAAAGACTCCTGCACTCTTTGGACATTCACAGGCAGTTACGTTGCTACTTTGATAAAACTAAGGCTTTCAGAAAATCTGACCAGCTCTTTGTATCCTATGCTACATGATCACAAGGAAAAGCTATCTCAAAACAAGCCATTTCAAAATGAATAGGGCATTGCATACGTTTTTGTTTCCCACATCATGGGAAACCGGTACCTGCTACCATTAGGTCCCACTCCACCAGGGCTACAGCTACATCAATAGCCTTTCTCAGGGGGTACCAACCAAGTATATTTTGGAAGCTGCAACTTGGAGTTCAGTGCATACCTTCACCAAGCACTATCACTTACCTCTGTACTCTTAAGACTAGAGCTGGTTTTGCCACTGCAGTTCTGCAGGGCCTACTAGCTTTTCCAAACCCTGTTTAATGCCACCACCCATCCTTAGCTTTGGGATTCAACCCAAGTGCGATGACTGCAGCAGTGTAACACAAACATAGTACAGTTTTGTACCTACCATAAATGTAGATGTTAGTGTTCACACTGCTGCAGTCCAGGTTACCCTCCCTCCATCCCCTCTGAACTACCTGAACTTTTCTATACCTTACTGTCTGATACAACCTTTGTGGTGTATTTGCTTATAACTGAAGGTATTTGTATTTTCTGTAAATGTTTCATTGGCAATATGTATTGCCCACCTACTAGGGGGCACCTGACATCTGGGGCAAGAAAAACTGAAGAAAATGGCGTCTGATGCTTCTTGTGTACCCCTGGCACACTGACGTCAGGGAAGAAGCGACACCGACCGACGCTGGACCAAGACTTTGGAACTCGGGCCGACTGCGGGACCGCCTGACGGCAGGATAACCCAAGTGTGATGACTGCAGCAGTGTGAACACTCTAACATCTACATTTATTGTAGGTACAAAACTGTACTTTTGTGGATTCTGCCCTCACCATATGTCCAGAGCTAAATACCCTGCTTGACGGATCTTATTTTACTTTCTGCACATATATTCAAGAGAGAATTTGCAGCTTAATTGTTTGGTGAGCTGGTCCACAGACTTTTCAGTCACGGCCAGTTTAAAGAAGAAAGGGTAAGAATATGAATGGTTGGTCAGGTTTTTCATCCACCAGTACCAAAGTGCAACTAGAATTACCACTAAAGGGGGGGTTTTAATCAGGAAAAGGTCTTCTAAGGTCAGTTAAAAAGGAGAAAAAGGCTGGAACAGTGTGGTTAACTTTCTGTTTGATACTCTGAGCTAAAGCTGATGTTGTGAATTGGAATTAGTTTTGCATACTGTGGCTTTTTGTTTGCCAGAATAAAATTAGTAAGTCACGGTCTCCAAACACTGTTTTAGTACCCACCATCACTTCAGAACTGTTTGGCAAATTTGATGCAACAAATGGAAGGCTGCTAGTGGTAGGAAGGGAGCAAAGCAGAGTATGCCAGTGGGGTAGTGAGAGGTGGGGAACGGGTGGAAGAAGAGTGTGTGGTGTTGGTCCATTTTCCCAAATGTGACCGCTTTGTGGGGCAGACTGGGAGGAAGTTGGGGACAATGGTATATCCCTATTCTTGAATTTTCCTTTAGCTATAGAAGGCTGAACTGCTTTCTCTATCGTTTTCCTTTATTATAGGCAGAATGTCAAGTTTTAAAATCTTCTTACCATGATTTTAGACACCTGGCTAAGAGAAACATCTGGTTATAAAATAGAATTTGATTGCCCCCCATTTCAGGGGCACACCTAAAGCCCTGGTAAGCCAGCTTACTCCTGATGGGGCTAATAGTAGACTCTAAACCTGTACTGCATTGGACCAGGGGACAGTAATAAACATTAGCTTTTGTTCGAGGTCCTTTCTCTTCACTAGGAGTGATGCACTCAAATTGGATGATCTTAAAATTAATGAATTTCCAAAGTTTCTTTCAAGATCAGTTTGCACTCTTACTCGTGTTCCAACCCTTAATCATGGCAACCTGAAGAGCTCTACCTTCAAATCCTCATGATGTTCTTCGTGTTTCACTGTTGCAGTCATTACATTTGGGTAATCCTGCTTGCAGGTTGCCCTCAGTCGGCCTGAATTCCAAAGTCCTGGGTCCTGCGTTGGCTGCTTGTCGCCCCTTCCCTGACGTCAGGTCATCAGGGGTATAAAAGAAGCAGCCGACGCCCTTTTCTTTAGTCTTTCTTGCCGCTTGGTGCCCAAAGCAGAAGCAGTTCACAAGTGCCGGTCGGCTGACTCCTGAGATTTTCGTATTAGAGTTTCAGATTAGAAGTCTTCAATAAAGCCAAGTACCCCGTTGGGAAGACTTTTTTTCTTGCTCCAGACCGATGTCAGAAAAAGTAAATGTATTTCTTGTGGAAAGCAAACCTCATAAGGATTTTCATTCTTGCTGTATTCCCTGCCTAGGCCCAGATCACAACGTTTCAAGTTGTCCGTTTTGTGCTTCTTGCTGTATTCCCTGCCTAGGCCCAGATCACAACGTTTCAAGTTGTCCGATGTTCTTCGTTCCACATTGCTGCAGTCCTTACTATTGGGTAGTCCGCTGTCCAGTCGGCCCGAATACCAGAGTATATGGCTGACGTCGGTCAGGGCGCATTAGACTGACGTCGGTACGTCAGGGTACTAATGCGCATGACCGACGTCATATCCTCAGTCTTTTTTGCCGCATGGTCCGATGCAGAAGCAGTTTTGCGAGTGCAGGTTGGCGTTCTGAAATATTTCGAGCGGAGTTTCAGACCGAATCAGAGTTGGCTAAGTACCCGTTGGGGAACATTTTGGTTTTTCTTGCCTCAGTATTTAACCGGATGTCAGAAAAAGTGAATAACTGTATTTCTTGTGGGAAACAGATACCTCATAGGGATTACCATACCTTGTGTATACCTTGTTTAGGGCCTGAGCACGACGTTGTTGGATGCCGCTCTTGTGCTAGGTTTAACAAACGCACTATTAAGAGACGGTTAGACTGTGCCAGGTTAGTGTTTGGGAAGCGTTGCAATTATAAAATGCCGCCGGATGCTCCGGCGCCGCTTCGTCAAGAAGCGCAAGGACAAAACAGCGAAGCCTAGGGTTGATGAACCGGCAGTCCCGGACGCCGGTTCTTTAGAAGGCTCAGTGGAGCCAGAGGTTTTGCCAGGAGTTTCTTTGGAGTCTCAGGCAGAGACTTTACTGTTACAGGATGTGCCTTCTCAGGAGGTAGGCCAGGCTGAGGGGCTTCTCAGGTAACTGTTCTTCCCTCTCTTCCCAAGGTAGTTAGAGCCTCTCCTTCTGTTGCCAAAACTTCTTTGAGAGGTAGGCCAAGTTCAGCTTCAGTGGGGGCTTCTCCTAGCATTTCAGGTTCTGTGCCTAAGAAACATATGCTTAAAATGGCAGAAGATTTGATTACTATGATTAGAGGTTCTATGCCCTCCTGATAAGAGGCCTAGGGTGGAACCGGATTTTGATAGTTTTGAACAGTGTTCAGAGGCTTCTGAGTCTTCATGGAAGATTTGCGGGAGTATCCTCCTTATTCTGATTCTGATGTGGATGATTCCACTCCTACAGCTTCTCCTCCTGAGGATTTCTCATTTTCAGAGACTCTGCATTCCATGAGGGAGCACTTTAAATGGGAAGGCCAGGATTACTCTGATTCCAGGAAAAGGCTTAGGGAATTCTTGTTTTGCCCCAGCATAGGCCCTTAGCTATACCTCCTGTGTTGAATGTGGTGGAAGATGTTTTTGCAGAGGCTTCCTGAACCCTGATTCTTTGCCTCCTGCTCCTGTTAAACCTGATAGGTACTATAGGGTGCCTGAAGCTCATAAGTATCTTTTTAAGAGTCCTAGGGCAGACCCGGAAACTGTTTCTCAGGGACCTAAAGGTGTTAAGGCCTCTGTGGTTAAAAATCCTGTTCCCACTGATAAAGAGGCAAGGGCTTTGGATAGATGGGGAAAGAAAGTGTATACTTCTTCCACTTTAGCCATGAGGGCGTTGAATTGTCAGTTTCATATGCTTAAATATCAAAATTATCTCCTTTCACAACTGAAATCTAAGGTGGATGCTTTGGCGGAAGGTATTGAGTGTAAAGAGTTGCTGGATTTAGTTCATGTGTCTGAACAAGTGGGTAAGCATTCTTTGCAATGTGGTTTTGATGCTGTACAGGCCTCCTCGAGGGTGGCTGCCACTAGTTCTGTTCTTCAGGCATGCCTGGTTGAGGGATCAGAATTTAGCTGAGCATGTTAAGACAAGGATTTTGGATGCTCCTTTACAGTCTGATGTGTTGTTTGGTTCGCCTGTGGAAGCAGTTTTAAAGAAAATGGAGGACAAAGCTAAGTCTATGCAAACTGTTAAAGATTTTTGCAGGTGCAGCCACCAAGTTTAGTAGAAATTGGCCTACTAAGGGATGGACATATCCTGCTTATGATTCCCAGTCTAGGGGTAGGTCTAGACGTGGTAGGGGCAGAGCTCAAGGTTCTTTTAGGCCTAGAACAGGAGTTCACCTGCTCAGACTTCTGGTGAGGGCAGGGTCAGTCCTTTCGTAAACAGACCCAATGACCTGCCTTTTCAGCTGCCAGTAGATTCTCGTCTGGCAGCTCCTTTGGGAGGAAGACTGTCTCTTTTCAAGGAAAATTGGGATTTAATTACTCAAGACAGATGGGTGTTGGATATCATTCACCACGGTTACAGGTTTTATTTCCATACATTGCCCCTTTCAAAGGCATGCCAGACGTTCCTCCTCCACAAAGGAAAGAGGCTCACAAGCAAATTTCTCAGTTACTCCAAATAGGGGCCATTCAGCCAGTCCCTGTATCAGAAAGGGGCCTAGGATTTTATTCTCGCCTGTTCCTAGTACCAAAGAAGGGGAACACGTGGAGACCAATTTTGGATTTATCTATCCTCAACACTTATCTGGACATTCCCAAGTTCAAGATGTTGACGTTACAACAGCTTTTACCTCTGCTGGGCAAAGATCACTGGATGGTAACTTTAGATCTCAAGGAAGCTTACCTTCATGTGCCTATAAGACTGAGTTGCAGGAAGTATCTGCGTTTCGAGCTGGAAATTCTCATTATCAGTTCTCTGCATTGCCCTTTGGCTTATCTACTGCCAGAGTATTCACAAAGGTTCTGGCTCCAGTGATAGCTTACTTCAGGCTAAAAGGAATTCAAATCTATCCTTACTTGGACGACTGCCTGATTCTGGCTCAAGAAAAGGAAGACCTTCTACAGCATCTGGAATATGTTATAGCAGTGCTAAGATGCCTAGGGTATTCTGTGAACGAAATAAAGTCCAGTCTAGTACCCTCTCAAGACATGTGCTTTCTGGGTGTGAGACTGCATACAGCAGCCCAGATGGCCTTTTTAACCCCGGACAAACAAAAGAGTCTATCACTTTACTTCCATCAACTATCTCATCAGTCCGTGCTGACTGCAAGGACAGTCCTTCAAGCATTAGGGTTCATGGCATCTTGTATTCTGGTGCTTCCCAATGCCAAACTGCATATGAGGAAGCTACAATGGTATCTCAAAAATGTATGGACACAGCACTGCCAGGATTTGGACACTGTCATTCAAATAATACCTTGCCTTCAAAAAGAATTTTTGTGGTGGGCTCAGGAATGTCACCTAAACAAGGGACTCTCTGTGACCCGGCCAGAGGCGAGTCAGATTTTAACGACAGATGCCTCGGACATTGCTTGGGAGCTCATCTGAATGGAAAGTGGATACAAGACAAGTGGCCTGCCAGACTACAGCATCTACATATCAACATGAAGGAGATGTTAGCAGTCCAGTTTGCATTAATGGCTTTCAAGGAGTTACTTCTTCCAGGGCAGGTGTTGATTCTAACAGACAACACAACTGTCATGTGGTACATCAACAAGCAAGGGGGAACACATTCTTATCCTCTATGCAGGCAAGCAATGATTTTATGGGAGACTGCTAAGCTTGCAACTAACTCTTCAGGCAAGGTTTCTGCCGAGCACAGAACTCCTTAGCAGATGTGTTAAGCAGACAAATCATGGATCCCCACGAGTGGAAACTGGATCTTCATGTATTTCAGAAATTGACAGTGTCATGGGAACTCCAGACATAGATCTGTTCGCTTCTCCACTAAACCACCAGCTGCCAAAGTTTTGCACAAAGGGGTTTCATCACACAGCTTGGAAAGTGGATGCTCTGTCTTTCAGTTGGAAAAACCTTCATGTGTATGCCTTTCCACCTCTGCCTCTTCTTCCAAAGGTGCTATTAAAAGTCAGACAAGACAAGCCAAGGATGATTTTGATAGCTCCAGATTGGCCTCGGCAACACTGGTACCCACTACTAAGGAGTCTGGTAAGGAAGCCTCCATGGCCTTTACCTTTGATTCCTCATCTGTTATCTCAGAAGGACGGTCATCTGCTCAATGTCAAGCTTCACTCTCTTCATCTAACAGCCTGGCATATTCTGTGTTGAAACACAGCAGGTCTCAACTTCCTCAACAAGTTTTAAATGTTATTATGGAAGCTAGAAGACCTAGTACAAGGAAAGTGTACGCAGAAAAATTGGAGAGATTTTTATTTTGGAGTACAGCGAAGAATTTGGAGATTTCTGAGCCTAATTTGAGTGTGGCTCTTCAATATCTTACTGAGTTATTGGACAAAGGTTTGTCCTTCTCTTCCATTAAGATTCATGCTGCAGCAATTTCAGCTCACTATGATTGTGACCCACCATTGTTTTCGCATCCTTTGTTCAAGCAGTTTCTTAGAGGGGCAAAGAATATAAGACCCCCACGTAGAGCTCCTACTCCTGCTTGGGATCTCAATTTTGTGTTGGAAAAACTTACTCTACAACCTTTTGAGCCTGCGGCTACTGCTGAATTGAAATACTTGTCATGGAAGACTGCTTTTCTGTTGGCTATTACTTCTGCAAGAAGGGTGTCTGAGTTGCAGGCCCTTATGGCAGTAGAGCCCTTTGATTTTCCATAAGGATAGGGTATCATTACGTACTAATCCTTCCTTTATGCCTAAGGTGGTTTCTAGTGTGGCTTTAAACCAAACTATTCATTTGCCTACTTTTTATGCAGACCCCAAAATAAAGGGGAAAAGATTTTGCACACTTTAGATGTACACAGGCAATTCGTTATTTAAGCAGGACTAAGGATTTTAGGCAGTCTCAGCAGTTGTTTGTTTCTTTTGCTTTGAGTTCAGGGCAAGCCTGTGTCAAAACAAACTATTTCTAGGTGGATTGGGTTTTGCATTGCATTTTGTTATTCCCATCATGGCAAGGAGATTCCAGCTGGGATTAGGCCTCATTCCACTAGGGCTACTGCCACTTCAACAGCATTTCTAAGGGGTGGCAACTAAGGATATTTTGGAGGCAGCTACTTGGAGTTCAGTGCATACTTTCTCTAAGCATTATCACCTTCCTATCTACTCTAAGTCTAGGGCTGGTTTTGCCACAGCTGTTTTGCAAGGCATGTTGTCAGCTCCTACTTCTTTATGATTTGCCAGCCTCCCTTACCTCTGCTTTGGGATTCTACCCAATAGTAAGGACTGCAGCAATGTGGAACGAAGAACATAGTACAGTTTTGTACCTACCATAAATGTAGATGTTCGAGGATCCACATTGCTGCAGTCCAATTTACCCTCCCTCCTTCCCTCTGTGTTTAGGGGTGGTTGTGTAGGTGAGGTTATATGCTGATATTTTTGTATATATTTTTGTATATATTGTACATATTTTTGGTGCAGGTATTTTGGGCCTTGTCTTTTTAGGGTCTTCTGACATCTGGGGCAAGAAAAGACTGAGGATATGACGTCGGTCATGCGCATTAGTACCCTGACGTACTGACGTCAGTCTAATGCGCCCTGACCGACGTCAGCCATATACTCTGGTATTCGGGCCGACTGGACAGCGGACTACCCAATAGTAAGGACTGCAGCAATGTGGATCCTCGAACATCTACATTTATGGTAGGTACAAAACTGTACTTTTTGTGCTAGATTTAACCAACGCACTATTGAGCGTCTGTATGATTTTGCTTTAAGCTATTTTGGACGCCGGTTTAATTATCCAGAAATGTCGTCTGATAGCCATCCGACTACCAGAGTTCGCAAAAAAACACAGAAAAGGAGAGAGAGACAACCGAAGCCCAAAACCGATGAAGCTTCTCCTAAGCCTTTTGCCGGTTCTCAGTGAGGCGCTTTCGCAGCCCCTGACACGCACTACTTAGAGTCGCAGGCCGTTACAGACTCCCACGTGGAATCTGCCATGCTGCTGGAAACTCAAGGTATTGGAGCCTCTGATACTATTCCTTCAGATGGGTCCGGAGCCACTGAGCAGGCAACGGCTTATGAGGGTGTATTCAGGCCTAAACATATTTACATTAAACCAACTTCAGCTTCAAAGGCAAAGACTAAAGCACCTTCTAAAGCAAAGAAACTCAAGAGCCACGTGGTCAGGCCTCTATGCCCAAAAAACAGATGCTCAAAAATGGCCAAAGTCTTGATTACCTAGATCAGGGGTTCCCATCCCCCTCCTGATAAGAGGCCTAGGCAAGAGTGACTATGAATCTTCAGATCAGGTTTCCATTTCTTTTGATTCCTCTTCCGAACAGGTATATTCTCTTCCCCCCTATGAGGATTCTGATGCTGAAGAATCTATTCCTTCAGCTTCTTCTCTAGAGGACTATTCTTTTGGGGAAACCTTGCATACCATGAGGGAGCATTTCCACTGGGAGAGCCAAGATTTTTCAGAATCTAAAAAGAGCTCAGGGATTTCCTTTTACTACAACACAGGCCACTAGCCATTCCACCTGTTACATTGTAGATGTGTTTTCGGAGTCTCTAGTCTTACCCCTGACGCTTTACCCTCCAGCTCCTGTTAAGCCTGGCAGATATTACAGGGTTCCTGACTCATAAATTCCTTTTTAAAAACCTTGCTGCAGACCCAGAAACTATTTCTCAGGGTCCCAAAGGAGTTGAGGCTTCCGCTGCAAAAAAACCCCTATCCCCTCTAACATAGGGCACTGGATAGATGGAGAAAAAGGTTTACACATCTGCTGCCTTGGCTATAAGGGCCTTAAACTGTCAGTTTCATATGCTCAAATATCAGCAACATGTCATGGCATTGCTTAAACAGAAAATGTTAAACTCTGTGCAGAAAACAAATGCAGGATTTATTGCATGTATCTGAACAAGTTGGAAAGCATACTTTGCCATGTGGTTTTGATTCTTAGGAGGCCTCCTGCAGGGCCGCAGTTACGGGCTCTGTAATTAGGAGGCATGTTTGGTTAAAGGAACAAAATCTGCTTGATCATGTCAGTTAAATTATTAGATGCACCTTTACAGCATGATACTTTTTAGTGTTAAGGCAGAAGAGGTGTTAAAGAAAATGGAGGACAAAGCTAAATCTATGCAAACGGTTAAAGGTTTTTTTTTTTTTTTTTTTTTTTTACAAGTACAGCCACCTAGGTTTAGTAGACACTGTCCAACAAAGAATTGGTCCTTTCCTGTGTCAGACAGACCTCAGAGGCAGATCCAGACGCCCTAGAGGCAGATCCCAGGCGCAAGGTTCATACAGGTCAAAACAATGGGGTGCTTCTACCTCCAAAGTTGAAGACAAATCGCAACCATACAGGAAACGGTCCCAATGACTTCCCCCTGCCTGCACCAAGCACTTATCTCCTGGCAGCACCCTTAGGGGTAAAATTAGCACTTTTTTCTCGAAATTGGCACATTATAACACCAGGATAAGTGGGTTATAAATATCGTGTCACAAGGCTACAAGTTCCATTTCCATACCCTGCCAAAGGCAAACGGCTGGCCAGACCTGCCAAAAAATCAATGGGCAGAGGCACAAAAACAAGTCTCATCCCTCATGGACATGGGGGGGCATTCAACAAGTACCAGAACAAGAGCGGGGACAAGGATTTTACTCAAGACTGTTCTTGGTACCCAGAAAGGACAAGGCCTGGAGGCCAATACTGGACCTATCTATTTTGAACACATTCCTGGTTGCACCAAAATTCAAGATGTTGACCTCGCAGCAGCTTCTGCCCATGCTGGGCAAGAATGCTTGGCTTGTGACGTTAGTCCTAAAAGAGACATACCTGCATATCCCAATCAGACAAATATGCAGAAGATACCTCCGATTCAAGGCTGGATCAATGCATTACCAAGTCTCTGCACTGCCCTTTGGCTTATCTACTGCGCCCAGGGTCTTTACAAAGTGCCTGGCACCAGTAATTGCATTCTCCAGACAGAGGAATACAAATTGGATGACTGTCTAATTCAAGCAGAGAACGAGGACATTCTTCTACAGCATCTGGCGTTTGTGAAAAGACGTCTAACATGCCTAGGGTACACAGTCAATGAAAAATCAAAACTAGTACCCTCTCAAAGAGATATTCCTGGGTGCAAGCTTAAATACAACTGCCCAGATGGCTTATCTCACGCCAGACAAAGGCAACTGACTTCCTATTTCAAAATGTTGGCAACAAAGGCCCAGTTATCTGCAAGAAAAAATCTGCAGGCTTTGGGCTTCATGGCATCCTGCATCCTACTAATTCCATATGCAAGACTGCATATGAGGAAACTTCAATGGTACCTAAAAAGTGTTTGGACTGAACATTGCCACAGCCTGGAAATTATGAATGTTCGTGTTACACTGCTGCAGTCATTACACTTGGGTTATCCTGCCGTCAGGGGGTTCCCCAGTCGGCCTGAGTTCCAAAGTCTTGGTCCGGTGTCTGTTGCCGTCGCCTCTTCCCTGACGTCAGTGCGGCAGGAGTATAGAAGATGCAGCAGACTCCATTTTCAGTCTTTCTTGCGCGGTGCCCGAAGCAAAAGCAGTTCGCAAGTGCCGGTCGGCAGTCTCCTAAGATTTTCTTTCCGAATCCAGAACCGAACCATTGGGGGAAATTTTTCTTGCCTCAGACCGATGTCAGTAAAAGTTAATAACTATTTCTTGTGGGAAGCAAATACCTGATAAGGATTTCCATTCTTATTGTATCCCATGCCTAGGCCCAGACCACATCACTGGTTGTCGGTTTTGTGCTAGGTTTAACAAACGCACTATTAAACGTCTGATTTTTGCCAGACATTATTTTGGTAGAAAATTCAATTATACTATGCCATTGGAACTTCCGACGACCGGAATACATAAAAAGCGCAAAGAACAAGGATAGGCATCAGAGGCCCAAAACTGACGAAGCCTCTTCTAGGCCAGTTGCCAGTTCTCCGGTATTCAGAGAGGTGCCTTTGCAGCCCCTGACGACCGCTTCTATAGAACCACAGGCTACCTCTGACTGACTTCCCACGTGGAGATGGCTGGTCCTTCGGACACCCAAGTTATTCAGCCTACCGAAACTAACCCTTCAGAGGGATCCAGAGTAGCTGAGCTGCCTGCAGCTTCAGAGGGCGTCTTCAGACCTACTCAGTTTAAGCATTAAATTCTCTGCTAAGTCTAAACCAGCTTTAAAACCTAAGAAACAAATACAGCATTCTCCAGCATAGACCTCCATGCCTAAAAAACAAATGCTCAAACTGGCCGAAGACCTAATCACTCTGATCAGGGGGTCCCATCCCCCTCCTGATAAAAGGCCTAGACAGGATGCAGACTGACTCATCCGACCAGGTGTCCATCTCTTCAGATTCCTCCTCAGACCTAGGATATTTTTTACCCCCCTTATGAGGATTCTGATGCTGAGGAGTCAATTCCATCAGCCTCTCCACCTGAGGGGGACTACTTTGGGGAAACCTTGCACACCATGAGGGAGCGTTTCCATTGGGAAGGCCAGGATTACTCAGAATCCAAGAAAAGGCTCAGAGACTTCCTTTTATTACGTCAACACAGACCCCTTGCTATTCCGCCAGTGTTAGATATTGTGGATGATGTGTATACTGAATCCAGCCTAAATCCTGATTCCTTACCTCCAGCCCCAGTTAAACCTGACCGATACTACAGAGTCCCTGACTCTCACAAATTTCTGTACAAAAGCCCTGTTGCTGACCCTGAAACTATTTCCCAGGGACCAAAAGGGGTTAAGGCCTCATCAGCCAAGGATCCAGTTCCCTCTGACCGATTCCAGAGCATTAGACAGATGGGGAAAGAAAGTATATACGTCTACAACTTTAGCAATGAGAGCCTTAAATTGCCAGTTTCACATGCTAAAATATCAGCAATTTTTACTGTCTCAGTTTGAAACAAAAATGCTTCCAGATTCAGATCCTCCTACTTTTAAAGAAATGCAGGATTTATTGCATGCAGCTGAACGGGTGGGAAAACATACTTTGCAATGTGGTTTTGACTCTTTAGAGGCCTCCTGTAGAGCAGCCGTTACAGGCTCTGATTAGAAGACATGCTTGGTTAAAAGAACATACGTTACCAGACCATGTTAAAGCAAAATTATTGGATGCACCTTTGCAGCAGGATGTGTTTGGAGTTAAGACAGAAGAGGTATTAAAGAAAATGGAGGATAAGGTTCTATGCAAACGGTGAAAGATTTTTACAGGTTCAGCCTCCTAGATTTAGCAGAAATTGGCCAACTAAGAATTGGTCCTTTCCAGTTAGACCTCAAAGGGGAAGATGCAGACGTCCAAGAGGTAGAGGTCAACCACAAGGTCCTTATAGGCCTCGACAATGGGTTGCATCAGGCCAGAAAGGGGAAGACAGGCCCAAACCATATAAAAAGCAGCCCTAATGACTTCCCGCTATAGCTGCCAAACAACTCTCTCTTGACAGCCCCCTTGGGAGGAACACTTCATCACAATTGGCATATGATCACCAAAGACAAATGGGTTCTCAACATTGTATCTCAAGGTTACAGGTTCCACTTTCACACTCTGCCAAGGTTAAAAGGAATGCCAAATCTGCCACCAAATCAATGGGCAGAGGCTCAAAAACAAATTACAGCAATCATGGATGTGAGAGCTATTCAAAAGGTACCACCACAGGAACAAGGACAAGGATTTTACTCAAGACCCTTTCTAGTTCCCAGGAAGGACAAAGCCTGGAGGCCCATTCTGGATCTTTCTTCTCTAAACACTTTCCAGGATGTTCCGAAATTCAAAATGTTGACACTACAGCAGCTTCAAGAAAGCTTGGCTCGTGACATTGGACTTCCAAGGAGGCATACCTGCATGTCCCGATCAGACAAAACTGCAGAAGATACCTCAGATTCATAGCTGGTTCAATGCTTTATCAATTCTCTGCACTGCCCTTTGGCTTATCTACTGCACCCAGGGTCTTCACAAAGTGCCTAGCACCAGTAATTGCATTTTGCAGACGGAAAGGAATTCAAATTTATTTGTACCTGGACGACTGCCTGATTCAAGCAGAGCAAGAACATTCTTCTAAAGCATCTGGCATTTGTAAAAAAGTTGCCTGGGGTACACAGTAAACGAAAAGAAATCAAAATTAGTGCCCTCACAAGAGAATATTCCTGGGTGCCAGCTACTGCCCAGATGGCTTATCTCACACTAGACGAGCAAGGACAACTGACTCAATACTTTCAATTGATGGCAACAGACTCATCTCCCTGCAAGAAAAATTCTGCAGGCCTTGGGTTACATGGCATCTTGCATACTACTAATTCCATATGCCAGACTGCATATGAGGAAACTACAATGGTACCTAAAGAATGTATGGTCTCCACTGTCAAAGTTTGGAAACAGTTATACCACATTTCCTTGCCTTCAACAGGAGTTTCAATGGTGGGCTCAAGCTTGTCACCTCAACAAGGGACAGCCTTTTACTCAACCCACAGCAAGGCAAACACTGACAACAGATGCATCGGATTACGCCTGGGGAGCACACATGGCAGGCAACTGTATTCAGGGCAAGTGGCCCGCAGAACAAAGGCATCTTCACATCAATCAAAAAGATGCTAGCTGTACAAAATGCACTTATAGCTTTCAAGGGCCTGCTGCATCCAGGGCAACTACTACTAAAGACAGACTGCAGTTGTATTACATAAACAAGCAAGGAGGCACTCACTCCTACCCCCTCTGCAGGCAAGCCATGACCTTGTGGAACACAGCTCTAAACTATCAAGTTCATCTAAGTGCAATTCCTGCCAGGAGAGAAAAACACACTGGCAGACGACTTAAGCAGAAACATTATGGATCCCCACGAATGGGAGTTGAATCCACAGATATTCAGAATGATAACACAGAAATGGTGGAGCCCAGACATAGATCTGTTTGCATCCCCCGTGAACTGCCAGCTGCAGAAATTCTGCACAAGGAGTTACCATCCACAAGCATGGAAAGTGGATGCCCTCTCATTCAGCTGGAAAAACCTACAAGTATACATTTTCCCACCAGTACCTCTCTTGCCAAAGGTACTCGTAAAAGCCAGGCAAGAAGAGCCAAAGATGATCCTGATTGCACCAGACTGGCCACGCCAGCACTGGTACCCAATCGTAAAGAACATAGCACAAAGACCACCCTGGATTTTGCCTTAAATCCCACATCTGCTGACTCGGCACAACAATCAGATACTACACAGCCAGCTAAAGACCTTAAACTTAGCTGCATGGAAGATTCCTTGGTCAAGCAGGCAGTGCCGCTCTCCAAAGCTGTTATGGATGTCATTCTGGAGGCCAGAAGGCCTAGTACCAGGAAAGCCTATTCGGATAAATGGAAGAGATTCTCTGCCTGGAACCAAGCACACAGCCTTGACCCTCATGTTCCAAACATTCCTTGGATACTACAATATTTAACTGAGATGCTGGACAAAGGACTCTCCTCATCCATCAAGATCCACGTCTCTGCTCCACATCTCTGCTCATTACAACACTGATCCACCAATTTTTTCTAATCCTTTGCTAAGACAGTACCTCAGAGGGGCTAAAAACATAAGACCGCCCAGTAGAGCACCTACTCCAACTTGGGACCTCAACTTTGTTTTCGAAAAATTGACTACCTCCTTTTGAGCCAGCTAACGCAGCAGAATTAAAATATATCTCTTGGAAATCTGCTCTACTCCTGGCAATAACATCAGCACGAAGAGTTTCAGAATTACAAGCACTAATGGCAGTGGAACCTTTCCTCATTTTCCACCAGGACAGGGTGTCTTTAAGAACTAACCCTACGTTTATGCCAAAGGTGGTATCCAGTGTGGCTCTAAACCAAACTATTCATTTGCCAACTTTTTATCCAAAACCACAGAATAAAGGGGAAAGACTACTACATTCCTTGGACATTCACAGGCAGTTACGCTTCTACTTGGTCAAAACCAAAGCTTTCAGGAAATCTGAGCAATTATTGGTAGCATATGCTGCAGGAGCACAGGGAAAAGCCATTTCAAAACGGACCATTTCAAAATGGCTCTGACACTATGTTTCTGCTGTACACCAAGGGAAACCTGTACCTAGCAGCATTAGGTCTCACTCCACTAGGGCAACAGCCACTTCAACTGCCTACCTCAGAGGAGTACCTACCAAGGATATTTTGGAAGCAGCAACTTGGAGCTCTGTGCATACCCTCACCAAGCATTACCATTTGCCTCTATACTCTAAATCCAGAGCTGGCTTCGCCACTGCAGTACTGCAGGGCCTTATAGCCACCCCTAATGCCTTATAGAACCAGCCACCTAACCTCGGCTTTGGGATTCTACACTGTAGAACCAGCCACCTAACCTCGGCTTTGGGATTCTACCCAAGTGTAATGACTGCAGCAGTGTAACACGAACATAGTACAGTTTTGTACCTACCATAAATGTAGATGTTCGAATGTATACACTGCTGCAGTCCAGGTTACCCTCCCTCCTTCCCCTCTTACTTGCTGGTGCATATCTGTCTTCTACCCTTTACTACGCATGGGGAGTATTTGCTGGTAGCTGAAAGTTGTTGTTTGCCTTTATTATGTATGTTTTATTAGCAATTTGAATTGCCTACCTATTTGGGGGCACCTGGCATTTGGGGCAAGAAAAACTGAAGAAAATGGCGTCTGCTGCATCTTCTACACCCCTGCCGCACTGACGTCAGGGAGGAGGTGACTGCAACCGATGCCAGACCAAGACTTTGGAACTCAGGCCAACTGGGGAACCGCCTGACTGCAGGATAACCAAAGTGTAATGACTGCAGCAGTGTTTACATTTATGGTAGGTACAAAACTGTATTTCTCATTCCCTGCCTGCAACAGGAGTTTCGATGGACAAAGGCTTGTCACCAAAACAAGGGACAGCCATTCACATTACCCCCAGCCAGGCAGACACTAACAACGGATGCATCAGATTATGCCTGGGGGGCCCACATGGCAGGAAGATGCATTCAGGGCACATGGACCTCAAACCAAATGCATCTACATATCAATCAAAAAGAGATGCTAGCTGTTTAAAATGCCCTGACAGCCTTCAAGGACCTACTTCACTACTCATCCAGGACAACTACCGATAGACACCATGGTCATGTGGTATATAAACAAACTGGGGCACACATTCTTACCCCCTTTGCAGACTAGCCATGACTTTGTGGGACACAGCATTGACTTACCAAGTACATCTGCAGGCACAATTCCTGCCAGGAAGAAAAAATACTCTGGCAGACTAAGCAGAAACCTTATGGATCCCCATGAGTGGCAGCTGGATCCACAAGTCCTTCAGCATGATAACAAGGAAATGGGGATGCCCAGACATAGATCTATTTGCCTCCCCTCACAGCTACCAACTAAAAAGATTCTGCACAAGGATTTATCACAGACAAGCTTGGAAAGTGGACGCCCTATCAGTATATGCCTTTCCCCCTCTGCCTCTCCTCCCCAAGGTACTCCTAAAGGTCAGACAGGAGAAGCCAAAGGTTATACTGATTGCCCCAGCCTGGCCCTGCCAGTACTGATATCCAATACTAAGGAACTTGTCTCAATGGCCAGCTTGGACCTTACCTCAAATACCTAATCTACTGTCCCAGTAAAACGGTCAGATCCTGCGCAGCCAGCTCAGGACTTTAAACCTGGCAGCATGGTGGATAATGTAGTCATACAAAACACACCTTTCCGTAAAGCTGTGATGGATGTCATTTTGGAAGCCAGAAGGCCTAGTACTAGAAAACCTTATGCTGGACAATGGAAGAGATTCTGTGCTTGGAACCCAGCACAAGGAACTGATACAGCTGTGCCAAATATTCCTCAGATTTTGCAATACTTAACTGAGATGCTGGACAAAGGCCTATCTTTTTTCATTTATTAAAATTCATGCCTCTGCCATTTCGGCTCATTACAATGCACAGCCACCAATCTTTTCACATCCCTTATTAAAGCAGTACCTCAGAAGAGCCAGAAATGTAAGGCCTCCAAGGAGATCACCAATGCCTGCATTGGACCTCAACTATGTCTTGGAAAAACTCACCCTGCCTCCTTTTGAGCCAGCTGCTACTGCTGATGTAAAGTTTTTCTTTTGGAAAACAGCTGTGCTCCTACCAGTAACTTCTGCAAGATGAGTTTCAGAGCTACAGGCACTCATGGCTGTGGAGCCTTTTATCATTTTTTATCCAGACAAGGGTCTCTGAGGACAAACCCGACATTTATGCCTAAGGTGGGTCCAGTGTGGCTCTTAACCAAACTATTCACCTGCCAACTTTTTATCCAAATCCACAGAACAAGGGGGAGAGAATTCTGCATTCTTTGGACATACACAGCTTAGATTCTACTTGGACAGAACCAAAGTTTTCAGAAAGACAGAACAATTACTAGTGACATATGCTGCAGGATCGCAAGGAAAGGCCGTCTCAAAGCAGACTATTTCAAAGTGGATAGGCCACTGCATTCATTTGTTATGTACACCATGGCAAGCCAGTACCTAAGGGCATTGAGCCACATTCAACCAGAGCTGCAGCCACTTCAGCAGCCTTTCTCAGGGGAGTACCTACCAAGGACATTTTAGAGGCTGTTACTTGGGAGTTCAGTGCACACCTTTACAAAGCACTATCATCTGCCACTCTAAATCCAGGGCAGGAGCTTCCCAACCATAGCTTTGGGACTCTACCCAAATGGTAATGGCTGCAACAGTGAAACACAAAGCACATAGTACAGTTGTGTACACTTAACATAAATGTAGATGTTAAGAGTGTATTCACTGTTGCAGTCCAGGTTACCCACCTGCCATCCCCCTTTTCTTCTGATGGAACCTATGTGGTGTATTTGCTTGTAGATGAAGATAAAGTTTATATTGGTGCATGTAATTATATTAGAAATTTTGGCAACCCTTTTAGGGGGCACCTGACATCTGGGGCAAGAAAAACGAAAGAAAATGGCGTCTGCTGCTTTTATACCCCTGACGACCTGACTGGGAAGGGGCGACAGCAGCTGACGCAGGACCTTGGACTTTGGAATTCAGGCCGACTGAGGGCAACCTGCCAGCAGGATTACCCAAATGCAATGACTGCAACAGTGAATACACTAACATTTATGTTGAGTGTACACAACTGTACTTTTCAAGGATAGTGGAGGTTCCACTGGCTTTGCTAGTCACTTGTTTTCCCACTAATCCCAGGGTATTTGTCACATGCTTAGTACTTCAGTTTCTCACATTTTCCTCAGGAAATACATTCTGTCACTGTTTTGGTCCAAGTAGTCCAGTTATTCTGTGTGAGATTTAAGTTTCTAAAACCAGCAGAAATTGAACTTGCACAGGGTCTTCCTGGGTGTATGACAGCAACAGGGTGCCTCTGTTTCAGAAAAGATATTCCTTCTTGACATTGATTTTTATCCCCCAAGGAGAGCCTAACAGTGGTAGGTTATGGTGCTGTTATAGTATGTCAGCAGCTTTTCTGATGGTGCCTTTAGCCAGACTCCTTGTGGGAAATGGTTCTTCTCAACCCAGTGCATACTTCCCACGGTAATGGTTCTTCTCAACCCAGTGCATACTTCCCACGGTAATGTGCTAGCAGTCCTTGCCATCTGGAAAGATTTCTTTGAGCAGACCAGGTGAGAACCTTGAAGCCTTCCCACAGTGCAAGGGGAAAACACTAGAGTTGAAATCGGTTTCCCCTCTCCACTCCACCCCTCCAGTGGCAAAATAAAGGGGAAAGAGGGGCTAATTTAGAAGATAGCAAGCAGAGTAGAAGGTAAATCTAAAAGGCCCTTGGACCATGATTCCTCAAGGAAGCAGTTATGACTTGGCACTTCCTTTCCCCATCCCTCTAAATCTCACCACAACACAAAGCCTTCTTACCTAACCGCTACTGCCCTACATAACTGCTTTTCCCAAAAAATGGAGTTGTGCTGAGGTCTGGTGCTGTTTTTGAAAGTGAGAAAAATACTTGGGTTGTAAGAATCTGAGTTAGGGATACAGACTCCAATTGACAAAATGGCCAAGGTTATCTGGTGTTCCCTTAATACCCAGAGAACATAGGCATCCAGCAGTTTAGTCTTATACTTTTCATCTCAAAAGGCCACAGACAAAGCATGGGCTTGGAAGAAGGGTCTGTGTTCTATTAAAAATTATTCTCAATTCCATGAAAAACTGGTTTTGGAAGCCCATGTCAGGCATATCAAGACTAAACATTTCTAGAAGTGCTGACGTTCACTGCCTCTGCAGCCTTTTATGGTTAACTTTTATGCCAAAGATGCTTGCCTCCACATGCCCATAGCTAGGTGACGAAGAATACCTGAGATTCAGAGCATGAGATTCTATCAGTTTTCCTCACTGCCCTTGTTACATTTGGAATGTTCAGGAGGTGATTGGCTATAGTAATTTCCATCTACTCTTACCTGGATGACTGCCTTAATTCAGGCACCAACCCAGTGGAAGTTGTATTTTGCCCCTACAGTTCACCCTGGGTTTTCCGGACTGTAGGACTGTCAGTCTGTCGCATTTGCATCTAGCATCATCCCATCGGGTACAGTTTGTGGGAAGCCTTTTCATTTAATCAGTCAAAAGGCATGTGTTCATCATTGATCACTGCAGCAGTAGCCTTAGATGTGGGTTGTATCCTGTCAGGCATCCAGAGCTGTAGGGCACTTTTCATGTGCCAAAAGTGTTAGCACAAGCTGTGCTGTTTAGACTGATTTGGATGCTAAGCCCTTGAGAGCTTTCATGTTGGCAGTGATTGCTCTTTTGTAGGCTGAGGATGGGGCTGTTTGTGCTGTTCCATTGCTGGGCATATATGTTCTGTCGCTCGCTTGCTCAGTACTCATTGTTTGCAGTGTATGAGACTCTCTTGATACTACTTCCAGAGCTTTAGCCAGGTGGTTTGCATGGTAGCATTCGCAGAACCTCCCAGATAATAAAAATGTTTACATTTTTTTGACTGATTGTTTGGCTCATTTGCTACAGAAGTGATCAAAAAGTGTGATTGAAAGCCAAACTGATGTAGGGAAACTATTTTCAACTCTCCTTAGCCCTCCTTTCCAAGTTGTGGAGGGGATTTTCCATCTCTCCATAAATTTTGGCAAAATACTTTCCCTCTTCAGTAACATCCAAGCTGCTTCTGAAGATTCAGACTGCGTTCCCAAAGTTCATTGTGGTGACTCCCTTCTGGCCCAGGAAGCCATAGTGGTTCTTTGGAAACTTTTCTTGCCTTAACTTTTTCTGACATCGGTCTAACAATTGTATTTCTTGTGGGAAGCAAATACCTCATAAGGATTTTCATTCTTATTGCATACCTTGCATATGTCCAGACCACAACGTCACTTCTTGTCGGTTTTATGCTAGGTTTAATAAGCGTACTATTAAAAGACACTTTGACAACTACTTCGGTAGGAAATTTAACTACACCATGCCGTTGGAGCAACAGACTACCAGCGTGCACAAAAACCGCAGGGATAAGGACAGACAGCCCAGGCCTAAGCCAGATTCCGAGGCCTCGGCTGATCCGGTCTCCGGTCCTCAGTGAGGCTCAGACGCAGACGCAGCCCCTGACTACCGCAGATCTGGAACCCGAGACTGCTATGGAAATTTTGACGGAATGTACCAGGCCGACGCAGCCTTTTACTTCAGGCCCTTCCGACGACTTTGCTTCAAAAGACGGTGCTACAGAAACGCCATCTGTTTCTGAAGGCGTTTTCAGACAGACTCTCACCATTAAGCCGTTTTCCAAGTCGAAGACTCCTAAATCTAAAAGGACTGCACTTCAGTCTCCTGTTCAAGGCCCTATGCCTAAGAAACAGATGCTCAAAATGGCTGAAGAGGGTTCCCAGCCCCTCCTGACAAAAGGCCTAGACAAGAGGAAGATTATGCATCCTCTGAGCAAATGTCCATTTCTTCAGACTCCTGAGGACCAAGACTATTCCTTCTCTCCTTAAGATTCTGATGCCGAGGACTCTATTCCCTCAGCTTCTCCTCCTGAAGACTACTCCTTTGGGGAAACTTTACACACTATGAGGGAACATTTTCACTGGGAAGGTCAGGACTACTCTGATTCAAAGAAAAAGCTCAGTTTCTTTTACTCCCCCAACACAGACCACTTGCCATCCCACCAGTTTTGGACGTTGTGGATGATGTCTGTTTAGAATCCAGTTTCAACCCAGACTCTCTACCTCCTGCTCCAGCTAAGTCTGACAGATACTACAGAGTGCCTGATTCCCACAAATTTATTTACAAAAGCCCAGTAGCTGACCCAGAGACCATCTCCCAGGGTCCCAAGGGGGCTAAGGCTTCTATGGCTAAAAACCCAGTACCTTCTGAGAGGGATTCCAGAGCACTAGACAGGCGGGGGAAAAAGGTTTACACCTCAGCCACACTAGCTATGAGGGCACTGAATTGTCAATTTCACATGCTTAAGTATTAGCAATTTCTAATCTCTCAGTTAAAGCAAAGAATAACCACTCTCCCTCAACAATCTGAATTGAAAAGTACAGGATCTGTTGCACGCCACTGGGCAGGTGGGCAAACATACCTTACAATGTGGGTTTGATTCTTTGGAGGCCTCCTGCAGAGCAGCTGTCACTGGGTCGGTTATACATAGGCATGCTTGGTTAAAAGAACAAACTCTGCCTGATCCAGTTAAAGCAAAACTGGAGTTAAAGCAGAAGAAGTTTTAAAGAAAATGGAAGATAAGGCAAAATCTATGCAGACAAAGATTTCCTACAAGTACAACCCCCTCGCTTCAGCAGAAACTGGCCAACAAAAAATTGGTCCTTTCCAGCCACTGACAGACCACAGAGGGGTAAATACAGACGCCCAAGGGGCAGAGGACAACCACAAGCCCAGTATAAACCTCGCCAATGGGGCACTACAACACAGAAGGGAGGAGAAGACGGGTCTCAGTCCAACAGAAGGCAAACTCAATGACTTGCACCTCATCTGGCCAAGCAATACTCTCTTGGCAGCCCCCTGGGGGGAAAACTCGCACTTTTTGCAGACAACTGGCACATTGTCACAAAGGACAAATGGGTCCTAGACATAATTTTACGAGGATACAGATTCCACTTTCACACCTTGCCAATGAAAAGAGGAATGCCAAACCTGCCACAAAATCAATGGGCAGAGGCACAAAAACAAATTACAGCTCTCATGGACACGAGAGCCATTCAACTGGTACCTACTCGAGAGCAAGGCCAAGGATTTTACTAGAGACTCTTTCTAGTGCCCAGAAAGGACAATGCCTGGAGACCAATTCTGGATCTTTCAATTCTAAACACTTACAAGTACCCCAAATTCAAGATGCTAACACTACAGCAGTTACTTCCCATGTTGGGCAAGGAAGCATGGTTAGTAACGTTGGACCTCAAGGAGGCATACCTGCATGTCCCTATCAGACAAAGTTGCAGAAGATACCTCCGTTTCATTGCAGGTTCAACCCATTACTAATTCTCTGCACTGCCCTTTGGCTTATCTACTGCGCCCTTACAAGTACCCCAAATTCAAGATGCTAACACTACAGCAGTTACTTCCCATGTTGGGCAGGGAAGCATGGTTAGTAACGTTGGACCTCAAGGAGGCATACCTGCATGTCCCTATCAGACCAAGTTGCAGAAGATACCTCCGTTTCATTGCAGGTTCAACCCATTACCAATTCTCTGCACTGCCCTTTGGCTTATCTACTGCGCTCAGAGTTTTCACAATGCCTGGCACCAGTAATTGCATACTGCAGACAAAGAGGAATTCAAATATATCCATACCTGGACTGCCTCATCCAAGCAGAAAGCAAAGACGTTCTCTTGCATCATCTGGCCTTTGTAAAGCATTACTAAACTGCCTGGGGTACACAGTAAACGAAAAGTCAAAACTAGTACCCTCACAAAAAATGACATTCCTGGGTGCCAGCTTGAATACAACGGCCCAGAAGGCTTGTCTTACGCCAGACAAGCAACTACAACTGACTCAATATTTCAAGACAATGGCAACAAAGACCAAATTAACTGAAAGAAAAATTCTGCAGGCTTTGAGCTTCATGGCATCTTGCATACTAATACCATTTGCAAAGCTGCATATGAGGAAATTACAGTGGTACCTAAAAAGCATATGGTCTCAACGCAGCACAGCTTGGACAATGATATCTCTCATTCCCTGCCTACAACAGGAATTTCTATGGTGGTCACAGGCATGTCACCTCAACAAGGGTCAGCCTTTCACCTTGCCCCCAGCCAGGCAAACTATCACAACAGATGCTTCAGATTACGCCTGGGGGCACACATGGCAGGACAATGCATTCAAGGCCTATAGACTGCAGATCAAAGAAATCTGCACATAAATCACAAAGATGCTAGCTGTACAGAAAGCACTGACAGCCTTCAAGGATCTATTACATCCAGGACGACTTGCAATATAGACTGACAACACCACAGTAATGTGGTACATAAACAGGGGGATACACATTCCTACCTTTTATGCAGGCAAGCAATGATCTTATGGGAACACAGCTCTGGCCTACCAAGTCCAGTTACAAGCTCAGTTCCTGCCAGGACAGAAGAACACATTGGCAGACTACCTCAGCAGAAACATCAAAGATCCCCACAAGTGGAAACTAGATCCACAAATATTTGCAATGATAACTCAAAAATGGGACCTTCCAAACATAGACCTGTTTGCCAGTCCTCAAAACCTACCAACTGACAATTTTGTACCAGGAAATTTCACCATCAAGCTTGGAAAGTGGACGCTCTCTTTCAGTTGGAAAAACCTGACAGCGTATGCCTTCCCTCAATTACCTGTCCTCACAAAGGTTCTTTTGAAAGTGAAAAAGGAGACCACAACTGATTCTCATAGCCTCAGACTGGCCACGCCAGCACTGGTATCCGCTATTGAAAAACATGGCCCACAGCCCACCATGGATATTGCCTCAAATACCCCATTTGCTCACACAACAAAACAGATTCTTCACAGCCAGCTCAAAACTTTAAATCTGGCTGCATGGCAAATCAACTAAACATCCAACCAGCTCCTCTTTCACAAGCAGTTCTGGATGTTATTCTGGAAGCCAGGAGGCCAAGCACCAGGAAGGCTTATTCGGACAAATGGAAAAGGTTTTGTGCCTGGAACCAAGCTAAAGGCCAAGACACAATTCAGCCTCACATTCTACAGTATTTAGCTCAGATGTTGCACAAAGGACTTTCCTTTTCCTCAAAATCCATGTTTCGGCTGTTTCAGCTCATAACACACGGATCCACCTTTATTTTCACATCCTCTTCTAAGGCAGTTCCTCAGAGGGGAAAAAAACATTAGACCATCCAGGAGAGCTCCTACACCAACATGGGACCTCAACTTTGTTCTGGAAAGACTAACGCTACCTCCCTTTGAACCAGTTTTCTCTGCAGATCTTCAGTTCCTATCATGGAAGACTGCCCTGCTCCTAGCAATAACTTCAGCTAGGAGAGTCTGAGCTACAGGCACTAATAGCAGTGGAACCTTTCCTCATTTTTCATAAAGACAGAGTTTCTCTACGAACTAATCCTTCCTTTTATGCCTAAGGTGGATGTCCTTCAAGAATGCAACTGCAGTCATAACATGTGGGTTGTCCTGCCTCAGGCAGCCCTCGGTTGGCCAGATTCCAAAGTCTGGGTCCGGCGTCGGCTGATGTCGCATTTCTCTCCGACGTCAGAGCGGCTGGAGTACATAAGCATCAGCCAACGCCATTTTCTTCAGTCTTTCTTGCCGCGCAGTGCCCGAAGCAGAAGCAGTTCGCAAGTGCCGGTCGGTCAGCTCCTGTATTCTGCGATACCGAAGTTATCAAAAAAGCTAAGTACCCCGTTGGGGACCTTTTCTTGGCTCAGCCGATGTCAGAAATTACTGAAAAAGTTGTCTTTCTTGTGGTAAACAAATACCTCATAAGGATTTCCACTCTTACTGCCTCCCTTGCCTGGGCCCAGACCACGACGTCTCGGCCTGTGTAGCCTGTGCTCGCTTCAACAAGCGCACTCTCAGGCGCCGGGCGGAGTTCGCTGAAGATTATTTCGGCGATAATTTTGCTTACACCATGCCGTCGGATCCTCCGACATCGCAAACTCCCAAAAAGCGAAAAGACCGGGACCGACATCCTCGGCCCGCGTCTACCACCGACTCCACGCCCAAACCTAGCGCAAGTGCTCCGGTTCCCTCTGAGACTCTCTCTCCACTGCTCCGAACCGAAGACACCGCATTACCGACGACTCCGATTCCAGACTTTACTCCGCCAGTTATAGATTTTCCTCCGGATACCGAAACCGAGGAAATGCCCGAGACCATTGCTGTAGACAAGGTCACTCCTGCACGTGGAGCTGCCAGGCCCCCTATGGCCATGTCTATTAAGGCCTACACTAGGGCTAAGGCAGCCAGCAAAACAAAGCATATTACTTCTAAATCCTTACCTCAGCCGACTCCTGAGACACAAATTATGTCCATGGCTGCTGATTTGATTTCCATGATTAGAGGTTCACAGGCCCATCCTGAGAGAGGATCTCTGCCTCCTCCTGATAAAAGGCCCCGGGTTGACCCCTCTGATCCTACTCCTTCTGATGAAGATTCTGAGGGCTCTGTCCACTCAGGAAGAGCTCTTCCAGACCTATGAGGACTCGGATGCAGAAGATTCCATCCCCTCGGCCTCCCCTCCTGAGGATATTTCTTTTGGGGAAGTTCTGCACACCATGAGGGAACATTTCAAGTGGCAAGGTCTAGAATATTCTGATTCTAGGAAACTCCTTAGGACTTTCCTTAAGCCTCAGCACAGGCCCTTAGCTATTCCTCCTGTACTTGATGTTCTGGATGAGATTTGTATTCTGACTAGTGCTACCCCTGATTCTCTTCCTCCTGCTCCAGCCAAGCCAGACAGGTATTACAGGGTCCCAGAAACTCATTCCCATTTATTCAGGGCCCATACTGCTGATTTGGAAACTATTTCACAGGGGCCTAAAGGAGTTTCAGCCTCCACCTCAAAAAATCCTTTGCCCTCCAACAGGGAAGCTAGGTCATTAGAGAGATGGGGCAAAAAGGTTTATACATCCACTACCTTATCTATGAGAGCTTTAAATTGCCTTTTTCATATGTTACAATATCAGGATTATCTGTTAGAAGATTTACAAAAAACATTAGCCACTCCTGATCCTTTAGACAGGAAGACTTTGCAGGAAGCTGTACATAACACTCAGCAAGTAAGCAATCACTTCCTGCAGTGTGGATATGATGCACTGGAAGCTTCATGTAGGGCAGCTATGACAGGGGCAGTCATTCGTAGACATGCTTGGTTAAAAGATCAACCTCTACCAGATCATGTAAAAGCAAAACTTCTGGATGCGCCTTTGGAAAACAAGCTTTTTGGTGCAAATGCCAAGGATGTGTTAAAGACCATCGAAGAAAAAGCAAAATCAGTTCAGACTGTGAAAGATTTCCTCCAGGTTCAACCCCCCAGATTCAGTAGGAATTGGCCTTCAAAAAACTGGTCCTTTCCTAATCCAGAAAAGTTTCAAAGGGGTAAGAACAGACGTGGCTGAGGAAGAGGCCAATACAGAGGCCCTTACAGGGGACGACAATGGCAGCCAGGAAACCAAAGAAGTGACGCAGGGGTTTCACCTGCCCCACAACCACAATTTCAATGACTTTCCTCTACTACCGCCTACCAGGGAACAACTAGAAGCTCCCTTGGGCGGAAAATTATCTCTGTTTGCAGAAAACTGGCACAGACTGACAAAGGACAAATGGATTTTGGAAATTATAGACAGGGTACAGGTTTCATTTTCATACCTTACCAAAAAAACAAGGCATGCCAAACCTACCACAAAATCAGAGGGCAGAGGCTATCAAGCAAATCACTCTGCTGACTCGAATGAAAGCAATAGAAAGAGTTCCACAACAAGAACAAGACCAGGGGTTTTACTCAAGACTGTTCCTTGTTCCAAGAAAAGAATCTCAATGGAGACCAATACTGGACTTGTCCGCATTAAACACCTTTCTCATAATACCAAAGTTCAAAATGCTAACTCTACAGCAACTCCTTCCCATGCTGGGCAAGGGGTCGTGGCTGATTACTCTGGACCTCAAGGAGGCATACCTGCATGTCCCTATCAGACACAGCTGCAGAAGATACCTCAGATTTCTTGCAGGGCCAGAGCATTATCAATTCTCAGCATTGCCATTTGGCTCATCTACTACGCCCAGAGTATTTACAAAATGCCTGGCTTCAGTAATTGCTCATTGCAGGCTCCAGGGTATACAAATTTACCCATACCTGGACGACTGCCTCATACAAGCGGACGACAAATTGATGTTGACAAAAAACCTGGATTGTCATACGATTACTTCAAGCTCTGGGATACACAGTCAACTTTCAAAAGTCAAGACTGCAGCCATCCCAGCAGATAATCTTCTTAGGAGCCAAACTAGACACAGCCTCTCAGATGGCTTACCTGACAGAAGACGAGCAAGAGAAGTTAACTCATTACTTCAAAGGTTTAGCAAAACTCACCCAGATGACTGCAAGGAGATTCCTACAGGCCCTGGGTTACATGGCATCCTGCATTCTCCTGGTTCCATTAGCAAGACTACACATGAGAAAGCTTCAATGGTACCTAAAAAGCATTTTGTCTCAACACAGCAACAACTTGGAGACGATCATACCACTCATTCCATGCCTACAAAAAGAATTCCTATGGTGGGCCTTGGTGAGCCAGGCAAACACAGGTATGTCATTCAAAAAACCACAGAACACAGACCATGACTACAGACTCCTCCCTTGGATGGGGGGCGCACATGGAAGGCAGGTGTATACAAGGACAATGGTCTCCAAAGGAAACACTTCTGCATATAAACCAAAAGGAAATGCTGGCAGTAATGCATGCCATCGAGGCCTTTCAACACCAACTTCAGCAAGGCCGTTTAATGATACGGACAGACAACACCACTGTGATGTGGTACATAAACAAGCAGGGGGGCACCCACTCTTACCCCCTTTGCAGACTGACGATGCAGCTTTGGGAGAAATCACTGAGCCTAAACATCCAGTTACAATCCCAGTTTGTTCCAGGAAAAGGCAATGTGTTGGCGGACAGCCTAAGCAGGAATTTCACAGATCCACACGAGTGGAGGTTACATCCGAAGGCCTTCAGACAACTCACTTCGACATGGGGCAAGCCAGAAGTGGACCTATTTGCCTCACCTCAACCATCTTCTACCAAAATTTTGCACAAGGACATACCATCCAAAAGCTTGGAAAATAGATGTCCTCTCATTCAACTGGAACTCCCTAGCAATCTATGCATTCCCACCTCTGCCACTGATGACCTCAGTATTACTAAAGATCAAAGCAGAGAAGCCCAGGGGAATCATAATAGCTCCGGACTGGCTAAGACAACACTGGTATCCACTACTACGGAGCATATGCCACACCAGGAGGTGGGCCCTCCTCCAGTGGCCTCTACTTTTGACTCAACACAATTTCGAAACACTGCATCCAAATCTTCTGACACTGCAGCTAACAGCCTGGGAGATCCCATAAATAACTTCAGCTTATCTCTCTCCAAGGCTGTTCAGCGGATACTAACAGAGGCTCGAAGACCATCCACCAGAAAGGTTTACTTAGCAAAGTGGAAAAGATTCAGCAATTGGAATACCAGCAAGGGGCATGATGCATCATTGTTGAACATCCCACTCATCTTGGAATACTTGGCAGATATGTTACAGAACGGCCTCTCATATTCTTCCATAAAGATACATGCATCTGCTATTTCAGCTAGATACAACACTGATCCTCCTGTTTTTTCTCACCCCTTACTAAGGCAATTCCTCAGGGGAATCGAGAACATTAAGCCGCCAAGAAAGGCCCCAGTGCCAGCCTGGGACCTCAATTTTGTCTTAGAAAAACTGACTCTACCTCCATTTGAGCCAGCAGCTTCAGTTGACTTGCAATTTCTCTCATGGAAGACAGCTTTCCTGTTGGCAATTACCTCAGCAAGAAGGGTTTTAGAGTTACAGGCTCTAATGGCAATACCACCCTTCATCATTTTTCATAGAGACAGGGTTTCATTAAGGACCAACCCTACTTTTATGCCAAAGGTGGTTTCTAGGGTTTCTTTAAATCAAGCCATTCATCTGCCTGCTTTCTTCCCCAATCCTGAGAATAAGGGGGAAAGACTGCTGCATACCTTGGACATTCACAGACAACTTCGATACTACCTGGACAGAACAAAAGCCAGTAGGAAGTCTGAACAACTTTTTGTAGCTTACGCCCCTGCAGTCAAAGGAAAAGCAATTTCAAAACGGACTATTTCTAAATGGATTGGACATTGCATCAGATTCTGTTATTCCTTTCATGGAAAGACTGTTCCAGCTAATCTCAGACCACATTCCACCAGAGCTACAGCCACCTCTACAGCATTCTTAAGAGGGGTGCCTACCAAGGACATTCTAGAAGCTGCTACATGGAGCTCCGTGCATACATTCTCCAAACACTACAATCTCCCTCTATACTCCAGATCCAGAGCAGGCTTTGCTTCGGCAGTCCTGCAGGGTTTGATTGCCACACCATCTTTTTCCTAGAGCATTCTTCCTCCCCCAGCTAAGCTATGGTATTCTACCCACATGTTATGACTGCAGTTGCATTCTTGAAGGACATAGTACAGTTTTGTACCTACCATAAATGTAGATGTCCGATAGACATGCAACTGCAGTTGGATTTTCCCTCCCTCCATACCCCTCTATGCCTAGGGTCCACTCCTATCCCTGTTTCTCTTAGCTGGGGATATCTGTTATGGTGTATTTGTTTTATTGTCTTCCAATTTGATTACAGCCTTCCTGGAGGGCACCTGGCATCTGGGGCAAGGAACACTCAAGAAAATGGCGTCGGCTGATGCTTATGTACTCCAGCCGCTCTGACGTCAGAGAGAAATGCGACATCAGCCGACGTCGGACCCAGACTTTGGAATCTGGCCGACCGAGGGCTGCCTGAGGCAGGACAACCCACATGATGTCCTTCAAGGATGCATCTGCAGTCATAACAAATGGGTTGTCCTGTCGTCAGGCAGCCCCTCGGTCGGCCGGATTCCAAAGTCCGGGTCCGGCCTCGGCTGGTGTTGCACTTCACCCGACGTCATCTCTTGGTCTTCGGGTATAAAGGCATCAGCCGACGCCATTTTCCTCAGTCTTTCTTGCCGCGTGGCGCCTGAAGCAGAAGCTGTTCGCAAGTGCCGGTCGGTCAGATCCAGAGATTACTACTACCGAATACTACTTCGAAAACTTCTAAAAAGCTAAGTACCCCGTTGGGGACTCTTTCTTGCCTCAGCCGATGTCAGAAAAAGTCAATAATTGTTTAACTTGTGGGAAACAAATACCTCATAAGGATTTCCACTCTTACTGCTTACCTTGTTTAGGCCCAGACCACGACGTAGCAGCCTGTTTAGCCTGTGCTTCCTTCAACCGACGAACGCTTAGGCGTCGGTCAGAGTTCGCTGAACAGTTTTTCGGCTCAGATTTTGCGTACATTATGCCGTCGGATCCTCCTACTCAAACTGTTAAACGCAAAGAAAAAGACCGACACTCGCGGTCCGCGGTTTTGACCGAAACCACGGTTAAGCAAACCGCGAGTGTCTCTGTTTCGGCCGAAACTGAGCAAACTGGTCAATCTTCAGTCGAATCCATGACTACTACCGAGGCTCCTGCTACCCTAGTTGAATTGGCCTCTGAAGTTTTGCCTACTAATGTGGTTCCTATTGATTTATCAGACACCATCCCTTTGGATGTCTCTCTACCCCAGCACGTGGTGCTGCTAGGCCTCCTGCAGCCATGTCTATTAAGGCCTTTGCCAGGGCTAAAGCAGCCAAAACTGCAAAATCAGTGCCTGTTAAGACCCCCTCACACAGGCCCAGTTCCAGCTCACAAATGCTTACTTTGGCAGAGGATTTCATCTCTTTAATTAGGGGATCCCAATCTCACCCAGACAGGGCCTCTCAGCCTCCAGAAAAGAGACCTAGAGCAGAGCCCCCAGAGCCAGTGCCCTCAGATGATTCTTCGGATGATTCAGACATTACAGACCATCCAGAAGCTCCTTTTTCTACTTATGAAGATTCCGATGCTGAAGAATCTATTCCCTCGGCCTCTCCACCAGAGGAATTTTCCTTTGGGGAAACCTTACATGCCATGAGGGAACAATTCCAATGGCAGGGACAAGATTTCTCAGATTCAAGAAAAAGGCTTAGGACCTTTCTACACTTACCACAGCATAGGCCCTTAGCTATACCTCCAGTTCTGCCTGTTGTGGATGATGCATTTAATGATGTTTGCACTGCTCCTGATACTTTACCTCCAGCCCCTGCCAAACCAGATAGGTTTTACAGGGTACCAGACACTCATCACCACCTATACAAGGCCCCACTTGCAGATCCTGAGACCATCTCCCAGGGGCCTAAGGCAGTAGCTTCTACCTCAGCAAAAAACCCTTTCCCTTCTGAAAGGGAATCCAGGTCCTTAGAGAGATGGGGGGAAAAAGTTTACACCTCTGCTACTCTCTCAGCTAGAGCTTTGAACTGTCAGTTTCATATGATCCAATACCAAGAGTTTGCTTGATCAGTTAACTAAGAAACTGTCCTCTGACTCCTTAGATAAGAAATATGTTTTAGAAATGGTGAATAACATTCAGCAGGTTAGTAACCATTCTTTAAAATGTGGCTATGATGCACTGGAGGCTTCATTTAGATCAGCCATGACTGGCACAGTTATAAGAAGGCATGCATGGTTGAAAGAACAGGTCTTGCCGGATCATGTTAAAGCAAAGCTGTTAGATGCTCCTATGGATAAGGCCAGTCTATTTGGTACTCCTGCTCAGCAAGTAATGAAGAAAATGGAAGAGAAGGCAAAATCTGTACAAACAGTTAAGGATTTCTTACAGGTTCAGCAGGAACTGGCCTTCCAAAAATTGGTCCTTTCCAAACTCCTCAAAATCTCAGAGAGGCAGGAATAGACGTGCCAGAGGCAGAAATCAATCCAGAGGAGGTGCCTACAGAGGACGCCAGTGGCAAGGCAATAACCAGCGAGGCACAGACACAACCACTGCCACTGCAGCAGGACAATCACAGTGACTTGGCTCTGACACCGCCTACCAGGGAACAAATAGCAGCACCTTTAGGCGGAAAGTTAGCTTTATTTTCAAAAAATTGGCACTATATCACAAAAGACAAGTGGATTTTGCAGACCATAGACCAAGGCTACAGGTTTCACTTCCACACCTTACCAGTAAAAGAGGAATGCCAAACCTACCCCAAATCAAAAACAGAAGCTCTAAAGCAGATAGCTCAATTAACAAAGATGAGAGCTGTGGAAAGAGTACCACTAACAGAACAGGGCAAAGGATTCTACTCCAGACTCTTCCTAGTACCAAGAAAAGAGAAAAGTTGGAGACCTATTCTCGACCTGTCCGTCTTAAACACATTCATCATTGTCCCAAAATTCAAAATGCTGACCCTACAGCAACTTCTTCCCATGCTGGGCAAGGAGTGTTGGCTGGTAACTCTAGATCTCAAGGGTGCATACCTGCACATCCCCATACGACCAAATTGCAGAAGATACCTCAGATTTCTTGCAGGATCAGAGCATTATCAATTTTCAGCATTGCCCTTTGGCTTATCTACTGCGCCCAGAGTATTCACAAAATGCCTGGCATCAGTAATCGCTCATTGCAGGCTACAGGGAATCCAAATTTATCCATACCTGGACGACTGCCTGATACAAGCGGACAACAAAAGCAAGCTGACAAAAGACTTAAAAAAAGTAATTTGCTTACTACAAGCCCTGGGATACACAGTCAATTTAAAAAAGTCAAGACTGATACCATCCCAAACAAGAACATTCTTGGGTGCGGAATTGGACACAGTAAAACAGATGGCATTCCTAACTACAGAAAAACAAGAACTCCCTCTTTACTTCTTGGCATTAACAAAGCAGAACAAACTAACAGCAAGAAAAGTACTGCAGGCCTTGGGCTTCATGGCATCATGCATAATCCTGGTCCCCCATGCCAGACTGCATATGAGAAAGCTACAGTGGTACCTAAAGAATTTATGGTCTCAACACAGGCACAGCTTAGAAACCGAAATCCCACTAAATCCCATGCCTGAAACAAGAGTTCCTATGGTGGGCTCAAGCATGCCAGTCAAACCCAGGCTTGCCCTTCCACAACTTTCAAGCAAGCCAAACCATCACAACGGACGCCTCAGACCTAGGCTGGGGGGCACACATGCTGGACAAATGCATACAAGGATTATGGACTCCAGAACAGCTGCACCTACACAAATCAAAAAGAAATGCTGGCAGTAAAACTAGCAATCCAGAATTTCAGACCATTCCTCTAAAAAGGCCATTTAATGATAAGGACGGACAACACCACAGTCATGTGGTACATCAACAAACAGGGAGGCACTCATTCATACCCCCTATGCAGAATGACTCTGGACCTTTGGAATATGGCTCTGAGCTACAACATCCAGTTACAGGCAATATTTGTACCGGGAAAAGAAAACATCCTAGCAGACATGTTAAGCAGAACCACCTCTGATGCTCACGAATGGATGCTACACCCGGACATCTTCAAGGCCATCACAAAGAAATGGGGAATGCCACAAATAGACCTATTCGCATCCCCACTCAATCACCAGCTCAAGAAATTCTGCACAAGGACATACCACCCACTAGCATGGAAGGTGGACTCTCTATCCTTCAGTTGGAAAGGCCTGACAGCATATGCATTTCCACCTCTTCCTTTGATGCACAAGGTACTACTGAAAATCTAAGAGGAACGTCCAAGGATAATTCTGATAGCTCCAAATTGGCCAAGACAACACTGGTATCCATTGCCGAGGAGCATGTCTCTGGGGAGAACGTGGACACTACCTCTGATGCCTTTGATGTTAACTCAGAACAACTACAACATCATGCATCCAAACCTAAAAACTCTGCAACTCACTGCCTGGAACATCACATAACAGCAACTAACCCAGATTTATCCCAAAGGGTGAAAGACATTATCCTTGAAGCCCGCAGACCTTCAACAAGAAGGAACTATGCAGGAAAATGGAAAAGGTTTGTCATTTGGAGTACTGAAAGAGGAAAAGATGTGTCAAAGAATAGACATTGCTAACATCCTGGAGTACTTGGCAGAGCTTCTACATACAGGCCTGTCCTATTCCTCCAAGATACATGCATCAGCTATTTCTGCAGAATACAGCTTCGATCCCCCTGTCTTCTCACATCCTCTACTCAGGCAGTTCCTCAGAGGAATCAAGAATGTAAAACCTCCTAGGAAACCACCATTACCAGCATGGGACTTGAACTTTGTGCTAGAAAAATTGACACTCCCTCCATTTGAACCAGCAGCAACAGCAGATCTTCAACACCTATCATGGAAAACTGCTTTCCTACTGGCAATTACTTCAGCAAGAAGGGTTTCGGAACTACAAGCCTTAATGGCAGTACAACCCTTCCTAATCTTCCATCAAGATAAGTGTCCATGAGAACTAATCCTACATTTATGCCTAAGGTGGTATCCAGAATATCTCTAAACCAGGCAATCCACCTACCTACCTTCTTTCCCAATCCACAGAACAGGGGGGAAAGACTGCTGCATACCTTGGATGTACATAGACAGTTACGCTACTACCTGGACAGAACCAAAGGTAACAGAAAAACTGACCAGCTTTTAGTAGCCTATGCAACAGGAAGGGAAGGAAAAGCAATTTCCAAACAGACAATCTCTAAATGGATAGGAAATTGCATAAGATTCTGTTACTCCTACCATGGAAAGCAAATTCCACAGAACATAAGACCTCACTCTACAAGGGCTACAGCCACTACCACAGCTTTCTTACGAGGAGTGGCTACCAAGGACATTATTGAGGCTACTTGGACCTCCGTGCATACATTTGCCAAGCATTACAACTTACCTCTATACTCTAGATCCCGAGCAGGGTTTGCCACTGCTGTCTTGCAAGGGATCCTAACTACACCATAATTCTTCTTCCTCCTCCCCTAGTTTGGCTATGGTATTCTACCCATTTGTTATGACTGCAGATGCATCCTTGAAGGACATAGTACAGTTTTGTACCTACCATAAATGTAGATGTCCGAACAGGATAGCATCTGCAGTCAGGATTACCCACCCTCCTTCCCCTCTGTGGTACTCCTAGGGTATTTACCCTCCTAATAGCTAGCTAGGGGGGATCTCTTATGGTGTATTTGTTTGTATATATGTACATACATGCTTATTTTTTGTTTGCGCCTACTATTTTTTTTTGGAAACATTGGCATTTATCCAAAATTTAGTTTTCCAAATGGGCAACTGGCATCTGGGGCAAGAAACACTGAGGAAAATGGTGTCTGCTGATGCCTTTATACCCGAAGACCAGGAGAGATTACGTCGGGTGAAGTGCGACACCAGCCGAGGCCGGACCCGGACTTCGGAATCCGGCCGACCGAGGGGCTGCCTGACGACAGGACAACCCATTTGTTATGACTGCAGATGCTATCCTGTTCGGACATCTACATTTATGGTAGGTACAAAACTGTACTTTTCCAGTGTAGCTTTAAATCAAACCATCCACTTACCCACCTTCTTCCCCAATCCACAGAACAAAGGTGAGAGACTCCTGCATTCCTTGGACATTCACAGGCAGCTTCGTTACTACTTGGACAAAACTAAGGCTTTCAGAAAAACTAACCAGCTCTTTGTATCCTATGCTACAGCTTCTCAAGAGAAGGCTATTTATCTAAGCAAACCATTTCTAAATGGATAGGTCATTTCATACGTTTCTGCTATACCCATCATGGGAAACCATTTCCTGCTACCATTAGATCCCACTCTACCAGGGCAACAACTACCTCTACAGCCTTTCTCAGGGGGGTTCCAACCAAGGAAATTTTAGAAGCTGCAACTTGGAGTTCAGTACACACCTTTACCAAACACTATCACTTGCCTCTTTACTCTAAGTCCAGGGCGGGCTTCGCCACTGCAGTTCTGCAGGGCCTTATTGCCTCCGCTAACCCTCTGATACCTCCCCCCCTACCTTAGCTTTGGGATTCAACCCAAGTGTGATGACTGCAGCAGGGTAACACGAACATAGTACAGTTTTGTCCCTACCATAAATGTAGATGTTAGAGTGTTCACCCTGCTGCAGTCCAGGTTACCCTCCCTTGATCCCCTCTGATCTACTGGCTAAATCTCTTCTATGCCTTACTGATGTATTTGCTTATAGCTGAAGGGATTTTGTTTGTGCAGTGTTCACTCTATTTGCTACTAATTCTGACCACCTTTTTGGGGGCACCTGACATCTGGGGCAAGAAAAACTGAAGAAAATGGTGTCTGTTGCATTATATATACCCCTGGCGCACTGACGTCAGGGAAGAGGCGACAGCAACCGACGCCGGACCAAGACTTTGGAATTCCGGCCAACTGCGGGACCGCCTGACTACAGGATAACCCAAGTGTGATGACTGCGGCAGGGTGAACACTTGAACATCTACATTTTTGGTAGGTACAAAACTGTACTTTATGGTGAGTCGGCCCCCTCTCGTTTTCTATAGGGACAGGGTTTCTTTGAGGAATAATCCTCTTATGCCTAAAATGTATCTGTTTAATTTGAGCCAAACTGTCAACCTCCCAATTTTCTTTCCTAAGTCATGTAAAAATGAGAGAGGATACTCCATAACTTATGTCCACAGACAGGTTTGGTACTACAGTCAGCAAAAAATATAGCCTCTGGCAATAAAACCACCAGAGCAAAAAGAAGCAAATGAGAAAAAACGGTAGGACTGGATGTAACTCAGCAGAATATCCAATTTATTGCAAGTAAGTGCTTTCAAGGGTTCACCTCTTCATCAGACTTGGATAAAAATGACTTAAAACAACCACATTAAAATAGTACTTCAATTAACACTACTTCAGTTATAAACAATTTATTTATAGATGTATTTAACATTTTTAAAACACAGCATACATAAACTAAAAACATTAGTGTCTCAACTGTCTCACTTTCAGGAAAGGTTTAATGGAGACCATATTCAATCCAGGCACTTTATCAGCATGCAGTAACATAATCCATTTTTGTTTGGCTGCCTCAGTAATCTTCCTCATGTCTCCTCCCCTTTTCCTGACCAAGTATTTCTAAGACCAGAAACTTAAACATATGATGTAATGGGATCCTATCTCGCCTACATTCATAACTGATGGGTTCGGAGCCGATCCCTCGGCTCCGACTCTGCCACTATATAGTAGAACGAAGTCTCTAATTGGCTGGGCTACCCCTTATCCCAGAATGCACCACGCCTGCTTCCCCAGATCTCGTTTGCCGCTTTTCAAGCTAGACGTGGTCTCGACTTGGCTGGAGCTAAGTGGTTTATTACTTTTTTGGTCTTTTGACCTAGGGGTTTCTTCACCAATTTAACAAACGGCTGTTTTAACAGCTTTACGTGTGTGTGTACCTTTTCAGTGTGATTGGTATTTTTTTTTCTACTTACCGGGCAAGGCCCGTTTAAGTTAGAGGGCCTTTGCCCTTATTGTGAGTCCATTTGTTAAAATTGTCTACTTTTACATTTGTTTTTCACTCTACTGTACGTCTTAGTTTATCGGGCTAAGCCCGTTTTTAGTTAGAGGGCTTCTGCCCATTTTGTGTTGTGTATCTCGAGCCAGTACCGTTGAGTCAAGGGCTCGTGCCCTACTTTAAGGTTACTTTCATGGTAAAAATAGTGTGACAGGATGTCAAAAGAACAGAAGTCTGGGTTTAAAAAGTGCACCAAGTGCAACTACAAAATGTCTGTTACTGATAGCCATGCTGTTTGCTTGTATTGTTTAGGACCGAAACTTTTGCAGGAAACGTGTAGTGTTTGTCATGCTTTTTCCTCTAGGGTCCTTCAAGAACGTAAAAATTGATCCTTAAGGGCCTTATTAAGCCCTCTTTTGAGGAAGCTTTGGCTTCTCCTTCTCCAGCTTCTAAAAAGAAAAGGTCGTCTGCTCCGACCAGTTCGTCGGAACCGACTTCCAAGAAGCATAGGTCGACCTCTTCTTCCTCTGCTCCAATGCCTTCGGAGCCTCGGGTGGAAGGGTCTGCCTCGATACCTCTTTCCTCGGCTCCATTGGTGTCGGAGCCGCAGGTTGGGGGATCGAGAGGCGAATCATTTGCGTCGGCTCCTTTGGTCTCGGAGCCGTTGGAGGTGTGCAGCTCAGACTCCCCCCCCCCCGGCCCTGAAGTCCCCTTCGACACCGATACTTATACATACGGTTCCGGATCCGGTGCCGATAGTGTTGGAGCCGGTCCCCTGGTCTATCGGAGCCGAGAGAGAAGTAGTCTCTGCCCCCCTCTATTTCCTCTAAATCCTCCAGATTGTCTGACTCAGATTTGGACAGAGTTATCCAGAGGCTTTTCCAGTCCCCGGTTTTTGCAAAAAATGGTCTCTGCTCCAGCCCACTCGGCTCCGGAGCCGGTCCCCACTTCGACACATCTGATTCCTCCTCCAACCTCCTCGGAGCCGTTGGAGTCGGTGATGGTAGAGCGGAGCAGAGTTGTCCAGTCGGAACCGAGACTCCCTCGGAGTCTCTCTGTTCCGACCATCATTCCTACCCTGTCCTCGGCGTCTGGGTTCGGTACCGGGACTTCCTCGGTCGGGGCCGAGGGGAACACTTTGGAACTGGTAACTTCGGTGCCTAGTCTTCCCCTCGGAGCGTCGGCCGCAGGGATTCCCGGTACTGTCGTGGTCTCTCAGCCGGTGTCCTCTGTAGAGTCTGGAGGTCCTGCTTTTGAGGCCATGAGGAGTGCGCTGGCCATGTCCTTGCCGGCTCAGCAAGTCTCTACCTCACTGTCCCTAGACTTGGGAACTGGTGCTTCTGGTGTGCTTCATTCCCACGACAGCGGGGCCCCAGGGCCTGAGGATACCCCCTTGGGGGGTTCCCTTCTCCCGGGGGGTCCTTCTGAAGCCGCTTCAGATGAACCTCCAAGGAAAAAATTGTGCAAGAGGAAGCACGTTGACTCCCAGGATGAGTCTATCGCATCAGATACTGACCTCGATGCGGAGGGGTCCCCTAAATCGTCCTCTGATGACGTCTCATTCTCAGATATCCTCGATCTTGAGACAGAGGCGATTGGCAGTCCAAAACCCCTTCTGCAGAGGAGTCAGTTTTCCTCAAGGCTTTTGGGGCCCAGCCCTCCGCCTCCTGGGTGTCTCCACCCTTCGATGAATTGCTAGATTTAGTTTCTCGAAGGGTGTGGGAACACCCTGACTCTGTGGAACCGGTGCCCGCCAGGCCTAACAAGTTCCTCTCAGCCCCTCCTGAAAAGGAATTTTTGTCTAAAGGAGTTGCAGTAGATGCGATGGTGGTGGCATCTGCCACTCAGCAGGACGTGGCAGAGGCTTCAACGTCTATTCACCCTCCTAATAAGGATTCCAGGAGCATGGATAGGTACGGGAAGCATGCCCTTTCTTCAGCGGCCTTTACCCTGCAGTTGCTGAATTATCTTTGTCATTTTACCAGGCTCCAAAGGGACCTCCTCAGAGTTAGGTGAGTCCCTTACGGGTAATCTTCCTGAGGCGTTAGCCCAAACTGTTGGTGCCCAGATGACTACCCTATCTTCAATAGTCAACTCGTCCATGAGGCTCATCTCGTATGCGGCCGAAGGGGCGAGTAGAGCAGCGGGGACATGGGTGGCTTAGAAGACACGCCTGGTTACGCTTGTGTCCCTTTGCGGAGGCTTTTCGGTCTTCCTTCACAGACGCCCCCTTTGATGGGTCCTCCCTGTTTGGACCCAAGGTGAAGGACACACTGACTCTGTGCGAGCAGGAGGGCAAGACCTTGACTGCCATGGGGGCCCGTTTTTCCGCTCCCTCTAGACCTTACTCCAAGGCCCAGAGAGGAGGGAAAATGTAATTCAGGAAATCTCAAAGGTCTTTCCCTACTCAGAGTGATCCACCCTCTAGAGGCAGGGGGGAATTCAGGAAGATGCTGCCCCA